>NW_028259274.1:0-18921 GCF_977971745.1 Zootermopsis nevadensis | reverse complement strand
GGTAACTATCACTTGAGCACATCATAGAATCTTAGAAAACAATTATAACCAGGGGTTACAAGGACTATTTATAACTGTAATCCTAGGATTATATTTCACAGCACTACAAGCATACGAATATATAGAATCACCATTCACTATTGCCGACTCGGTTTATGGAGCCACGTTCTTTGTAGCAACAGGATTCCATGGTCTCCATGTAATCATTGGAACAACCTTCCTAATCACATGTTTAATACGACACCTAACACTTCATTTCTCATCAAACCACCATATAGGATTTGAAGCAGCCGCATGATATTGACATTTTGTAGATGTAGTATGACTATTCTTATATATCTCAATTTACTGATGAGGAAGATAACCAAATAAATTTATCTAATATAAAAAGTATACTTGACTTCCAATCAAGAAGTTCAAAAAATGAGATAAATAATAAAAATAGTAACAACAATAATAACAACAATCATAATACTATCAACAATTATCATAATAATTGCGACAGCAATATCAAAAAAAAACATTGAAGACCGAGAAAAAAGATCACCATTTGAGTGCGGGTTTGACCCCATGGGATCTGCACGACTCCCGTTTTCCTTACGATTTTTCCTAATCGCAATTATATTTCTAGTATTCGACGTAGAAATTGCACTCCTATTACCAATAACAATCGTGATAACAAGATCAAACATAATATCATGAGCCACAATCAGAACATTATTTATTGTAATCCTAATCATCGGGTTATATCACGAATGAAATCAAGGATCCTTAGAGTGAGCAGAATAAGGGATTGTAGTTAATAATAACATTTGGTTTGCAATCAAAAAGTACTAATATAGTCTATCTCAAAGTAAGAAGCGATTAACGCAATCAATTTCGACCTGATCTTAGATAAATTTTATCCTTACTTAAAATTAACTGAAACCAAATAGAGGTATATTACTGTTAATAATAAAAATGAATAACCAAATTCCAGTTAAAGAAATGAATAGATTAAGTGAAAGCTGCTAACTTATCACTATAGCGGTTAAAATCCGTTTACATTTCTATTTATATAGTTTAAAAAAAACATTACACTTTCACTGTAAAAATAAATAAATATTTTATAAATACTTAAAGATAAAAATATCTCAATAACATCTTCAATGTTATGCTCTAAATAAGCTATTCAAGTACATAAATATAAAAAAAACTAACAAATTAATCCAAACAACAATAAAAAATATATAAACCCTAAGACTACCATACTGCAACCATTGATTGCCCTTAGCCAAAAAAGAAAAAAACCAAAAAAGACCCTGACCACCAAAAAACTCTCTCCAACCGGAATCAAAAGACTTAATAATAACATATCCATAATTCAAAGGAAACAAAGAAACACCATAAACAAAAACATAAGGTATAAACCACATAGACCCAAAAAAAAAAGAAGACTTATATAAAAATATAGAAAAAAGAAACTCACCTAAATCAACCTTAGATAATTCATAACCTAACCAACCACCCAAAATTCTAACTAACAAAACTGAAGTCCTCAAATAAAAAGGCAAGCAAATAACAAAAGGGGTAGGAAAAATTAATCATCTCAACATTCTACCACCAAAAATAACAACAACAAGTAAACCCAACATACCAGTACATATATTATTACCAGCATCCTCAAAAGAACAAAAAGAAGACAAATTAAAATCACCGAACAAAACATAATAAAATAAACGGAAAGAATAACAAACAGTTAAACCAGTAGACAAAAAAAACAATAGCAAACCAAAAAAATTAAAATAACCTAATAAAACCATCTCCAAAATAAGATCCCTAGAATAAAAACCAGCCAAAAACGGCATACCACACAAAGCAAAACTAGAAACAACCAAACAAGAAGAAGTAAAAGGCATAAAAAAAGAAACACCACCCATAAAACGAATATCTTGAGAATCACCCATAACATGAATAACCACCCCCGCACACATAAACAAAAGAGCCTTAAACAAAGCATGAGTTAACAGATGAAAAAAGGCCAATTCAGGAAAACCAAAAGAAACAATACCAACTATTAACCCCAATTGACTAAGAGTAGAGAGAGCAATAACCCTCCTCAAATCAAACTCAAAATTAGCCCCCAAACCAGATATAAACATAGTTAAACCCGAAACCAACAACAAAAATCTATTAAGAGAATCACCAAAAGAACATCTAAAACGAATAAGCAAATAAACACCAGCAGTAACTAAAGTAGAAGAATGAACTAAAGCAGAAACAGGAGTAGGAGCTGCCATAGCAGCTGGCAATCAAGAAGAAAAAGGAATCTGAGCTCTCCTAGTTATAGCAGCCAAAACAACAAGAAAGGAAATAAAATTCATTTCCATTCTACCCCTTATAAAAAACAAATAATACACATAATTCCAACTACCAAAATTAAACATCCAAGCAATAGATATTAAAAGAGCAACATCACCAACACGATTAGACAAAGCAGTCAACATACCAGCACCATAAGATTTAAAATTCTGATAATAAATAACCAAACAATAAGAAACTAACCCCAAACCATCTCAACCTAATAAAATTCTGATTAAATTAGGTCTTAAAATCAAAAACATCATAGAAACAACAAACAACAAAACCAAATAAATAAAACGATAAATATTCAAATCCCCATGTATATAATCATCTCTATAAAGAACAACTAAAGAAGAAATAAAAAAAACAAAACCCAAGAAAAATAAGGATATTCAATCAAAAAGAAGAGTCATAACCACAGAACTAGAATTCAAGGTAATAATATCCCACTCAATAAAATAAACTAAGTCCTTAACAACAAAAACAAAACCAACAAAAAAAGACAAAATACCAAAAAATAAAAGGAAAAAAAAACTAACAAAACAAATTGAAATAAAATTCACGACCCAAGGCAAAAAATGCATCATTGACACCACAAACCAATATTTTAATTAAACTACTTAAATTTTTATAACCAAAAAGAAACGACATCTCTAAACAAAATAAACAAATTTAATGGAAACCAGTGCAAAAAAACCAATAAAAATTCACGAACATAAAACATTGAACATGAATAAATACCCGAATAAAAACTACCATGCTGACTATAAGAATATATATATAAAGTATAAGCAGCACCAAAAAAAGACAAACCCCCCAACATCAATATAGTCAACCAAGACCAAGAAATCAAACTTCTAAATAAAACAACCTCACCTAACAAATTCAAAGAAGGAGGAGCTGCTATATTACAAGATCTCAATAAAAACCACCATATAGACATTCTGGGTATCAAACACATTAAACCCCTATTAACCAATAAACTACGACTACCCGTCCGCTCATAAACAATATTAACAAGACAAAACAAACCAGAAGAACATAAACCATGAGCAATCATCAAAACATAAGAACCACAAAACCCCCAATAATTGACAGTCATAATACCACAAACAACAATACCCATATGAGCAACAGAAGAATAAGCAACTAATGACTTCAAATCAGTCTGACGCAAACAAACCAATCTAACCAAAAACCCACCTAACAAACTAATAGAAATCCAGAAAAAATTCAAATTAAAAGAAAAATTAACTAAAAAAACCATAACACGAATTAAACCATAACCACCCAACTTCAACAAAACACCAGCCAAAATCATTGAACCAGAAATAGGTGCTTCAACATGAGCCTTAGGTAACCACAAATGAACTAAAAATAAAGGAATCCTAACCAAAAAAGCAAAGACTATGCAAAAATAAAAAAAAACTCTCGACAAACAAGGATCAAACAAAAAAAAAAAACACAGCAAACCAGAAGAATTATAAATCCCAATAACACCAATCAACAAAGGCAAGGAAGCAAATAAAGTATATAAAATCAAATAAATACCAGCCTGAAGACGCTCAGGCTGATAACCCCAACCCAAAATTAAAAACAAAGTAGGAACAAGTCTACCCTCAAAAAACAAGTAAAAAGAAAACAAATCAACACTACCAAACGAACAAAATAATATAATCATCAAAAACAAAATCATAAACAAAAAAAATTCAGAAAAATAAGAAGAACGAAAAACTGACTCTCTAGCTAACAACATCAATGAACAAATCCAAAATCTAAGAAAAATTAAACCATAAGAAATATAATCACAACCTAAAAAATAACTAAGATTACCCCAACAAAAAAAATAAGGAAAAACAAAAAAAAAAGACAAACACAAGAAAAACAAGAAAGAATTAATCAATCACCAAAAATTTAAAAAACACAAAGGGATCAAAAAAATTAAAGAAAATAAAAACCTTAACATTGAAGCATCCCAAAAGAACGATAATAATCATTCCCATATCTACGAATTATTGAAACAAGAATAGATAAACCCAAAGAACCCTCACAAACAGAAAAAACTAAAAAAACAATAACAAAATAAAACTCATAATTAAAACCACATAAATAATAATACATCAAAACAAACAAAGACAAAACCATAAACTCTAAACTCAATAAAGTAATCAACAAATGCTTACGATCCATACAAAAAACCCACAAACCACAAAGAAAAAAGGTAGAAAAATAAAAAAATATTAACATTAAAAAGTCTTAATAATTTAATAAAAATATTGGTCTTGTAAATCAAAAATGAGAAAAACCTCTTAAGACTTCAGAGAAAAGAAAACCCTATCATTAATTCCCAAAACTAACATTTTTATTAAACTACACTCTGATATTATAAAAACAATAGTAATCTCAAGAACATCAATAAGAATAATATTCACACAAATAAAACACCCTATAGCCATAGGAATAATCACAATAATACAAACCATCTTAACATGCACAATTAGAGGAATAATAAACCAAAAATTCTGATTCCCATATATTTTATTCCTAGTATTCCTAGGAGGAATACTAGTACTATTCATCTACATAACAAGACTAGCATCAAATGAAATAATATTTTTATCAATAAAACTATCAGCAGCAACAGCAATCATGACAGCAATAATATTCATAATAAGAATAGAGGAATCATACACATGAACATATGAACATAAATTAAGAGCAAACGAAAAAACAAACTTAATATTAGAAAAATTCTATAACCTACCTACAGGATCAACAACACTTATATTAGCCCTATATCTACTATTAACACTAATTGTAGTTGCAAAAATCACAAATATTTCAGAAGGACCATTACGAAAATCAAAATAATGAATAAACCCATACGAAAAAACCACCCACTAATCAAAATTATAAACAACGCACTAGTAGATCTACCCACCCCATCAAATATTAGAACATGATGAAACTTTGGATCCTTATTAGGATTATGTTTAGGTATACAAATCATCACAGGACTATTCCTAGCTATACACTACTGCCCCAACACTGAATCAGCATTCTCAAGAGTAGTACACATTTGCCGAGATGTAAATTATGGGTGATTACTACGAACACTACACGCTAACGGAGGATCAATATTCTTCATTTGCATATACATACACATTGGACGAAATATATACTACGGATCATACAACTTCACAGAAACATGAAATATTGGAGTAGTAATCTTCTTCACTACTATAGGAACAGCTTTTATAGGATATGTACTACCATGGGGGCAAATATCATTCTGAGGGGCAACAGTAATCACTAATTTACTATCAGCAATCCCATATGTAGGAACAGAACTAGTACAATGAGTTTGAGGGGGATTCGCCGTAGACAACGCCACTTTAAATCGATTCTTCACATTACACTTCCTAATACCATTTATAATTCTAGCAATAGTAATTATTCACTTAACATTCCTACACCAAACAGGATCAAACAACCCAACAGGAATAAATAGAAATACCGACAAAATCCCATTCCACCCATACTTCACTATCAAAGACACAGTAGGATTCATTTTATTAATTATAATATTATCAATATTATCACTAAAAGAACCTTACCTTCTTGGAGATCCAGACAACTTTATCCCTGCAAACCCACTAGTAACACCAATTCATATTCAACCCGAATGATATTTCCTATTTGCATACGCAATCTTACGATCAATTCCTAATAAATTAGGAGGAGTAATTGCTCTATTTATATCAATCGCAATCTTATTAATCCTACCCCTACAAAAAACCAAATTCCGAGGAACACAGTTCTACCCAATCAACCAAATTATATTCTGGCTAATAACAAACACTGTAATCCTATTAACATGAATTGGAGCCCGACCAGTTGAAGAACCATATATTATAACAGGACAAATACTAACAGTAATATACTTCTCATACTACATCACGAACCCAATAATAACAAAAATGTGAGACAAGACAACAAAATAGTCGGAAAGCTTTATGATAAGCAAATACCTTGAAAGTAAGAGAAAGGAGTTTAAATCCCCTACCGACTTAAAACATACTCAAATTAATACACTAAAACAAAGAGTAAAAAAATAACCTAACACCCAAAACAAAAATTAAATAATTCAAAGAAACAGGCAAAAAACTCCTCCAAGATATATACATCAACCTATCATAACGAAAACGAGGCAAAGTACCACGAACCCAAACAAATAAAAAAGAAACAAAAGAAACCCTTAAAAAGAAAAAAAAAGAATACAAATCACAACCCAAAAACATAACACAAAACAAAACACTCATAAACAAAATTCTAGCATACTCAGCCAAAAAAATTAAAGCAAACCCTCCAGATCTATACTCAACATTAAAACCAGAAACCAACTCAGACTCACCCTCAGCAAAATCAAAAGGAGTTCGATTAGTCTCCGCCAAACAAGAAACAAATCAAACTAAAACCAAAGGCAAAGAAAAAAAAACTAACCAAACATAAAACTGAAAATAAAAAAAAGAAACCAAATTATAACCACAAACCAAAAAAACAAAAGACAATAAAATCAAAGCAAGTCTAACCTCATAAGAAATAGATTGAGCAACTGCACGCATACACCCCAACAAAGAATAATTAGAATTAGAAGACCAACCAGCAACCATAAGAGAATAAACACCAAGTCTAGTACAACACAAAAAAAACAATAAACCTAAATCAAAAGAAAAAAAACCACCAAAATAAGGAATAACCAACCAAATAATTAAAGAAAGAAACAAACCAAACACAGGAGCAAAATAATAAGGCAAATAATTAGAAACATAAGGAAAACACTGCTCCCTAACAAACAACTTAACCACATCTCTAAAAGGTTGAAGCAAACCTAAAAACCCCACCCTATTAGGACCCTTACGAATATGAATATAACCTAAAACCCTACGCTCAAGTAAAGTAAGAAAAGCTACACCAACCATAACAAAAATAGACAATAAAAAAAAAACAACAAACAAAAATAAAAAGTCATTAAACACTACTACATATAAAATAAATTTATATTAGAAGATTCTAAATCCACTGCACTTCTCTGCCAAAATAGTAATTAATAATAATCAAACAACATAAAATTATTTATTGAAAGTGGTCCTTTCGTACTAACTCACAAAACAAATTATAGATAGAAACCAACCTGGCTCACGCCGGTCTGAACTCAGATCATGTAGGATTTTAAAGGTCGAACAGACCTAATCAATTAAAGCTTCTACACCAAAAATTCACCCTAATCCAACATCGAGGTCGCAAACCCCCCTGTCAATAAGAACTTTCAAGAAAGATTACGCTGTTATCCCTAAGGTAATTTAATCTTAAAATCAATAATAAAGGATCAAAAAAAATATAAATAAATAAACAAAAAAAAGAAGAGTTAAACAAATCTCCTAGCCGCCCCAGCAAAATAAACAAAACAATATTAAAAAAAACCAACAAAAAAATCATCACAAATATAAAACTCTATAGGGTCTTCTCGTCCCATAAAAAAATTTAGGTATTCTTACCTAAAACCAAAATTCAATACATCAAAAAGAGACAGATTATATCTCGTCAAACCATTCATTCCAGCCCACAATTAAAAGACTAATGATTATGCTACCTTTGCACGGTCAAAATACCGCGGCCCTTCAAAAAAATCAGCGGGCAGGCCATACCTCAAAAAAACACAAGAGAAGTTGTTTTTGATAAACAGGCGGATATAAAAATTGCCGAATTCCTTTTAAAGAAATAAAAAATAAAACACAAAATAAAAAAGAATATACTAATCCTACCATTATTACAAATAAAAAACAATTAAAAAATAAACCCCAGTAAAAAATTAAACAAAACATAAAGAAAAAATAACTAAAAATAAAATTTGAACATACTTAAAAAGATAGTTAACATAAAACCCACCAAAATAAACAAAACAAAACAAATTATAAAAATATGAAACGAAGCTAAACCCCCGAAACATTTGCAAAAAATAAAAATAACCTAAGAAAAAGAAACTTTAAATAAATTACATGAATTAAATTCATTTCCCAAGGAACCAGATACCATCAAATACGAATAGCATATCACCACCAATAAAATATTATTAATGCTTATAAAACAGCAACTAAAATAAATAATTAACTCACTTGAAATCGGGAAATAGAAAATAAATAATAAAATTTAATAAGCCCTGATACACAAGGTACAACAAACAAAATAAACTTTCAAAAAACAAAATAAATAAACCTATACAGTACAAAGTAAACTATAATTAAAAAAATCAAACCAAAAAAATATACAATGACAATAAAATACTTCCATTAAAACAAAATAAAAACCATTAAAAACAATAAACTACATATCAAATCAGACCACACTGAATCGCACAGCAAACTCTCCAATGTAAATGAAAATACCTCCTAGGTATATAATCTGTATCATTCCAGCTACACCTTCCGGTACAACCACTCTGTTACGACTTATCTCGCCTCTTAAACAACGAGAGCGACGGGCGATGTGTACATACTTTAGAACCAAAATCACAAAAACAATCTTCAAATAATTACAATCAAATCCAATTTCATGAAAGAAATTTCAACAAACAATCCAAAATTAATAACAATGTAATCCACCACCAACTTAAATAAAAGCTGCACCTTGACCTGAAATAAACCAAAATAAAGGAAAGAAAAAATTATAACCCTAAAAAGATTCTCATTATAACGGCGGTATACAAACAAAAAAAATAAGCAAGGTCCAACGCGGATTATCGATAATAGGGCAGATTCCTCTGAACGGAATAAAATACCGCCAAATTCTTTAAGTTTCAAGAACATAACTAATACTACTCAGGCCACAAAATTAACATCAAAAATAATAGGGTATCTAATCCTAGTCTAAAAAAAGATTTCATAGCCTACAAAACAACAAGGGGGAAAAACAAGAAATTGAAATTTCACCAAAAATCAAAAGAAATTAAACCCAAAAATTAAATAAAACTATCAACCAAAAAATATTTGCTTGAGCTCCATGTATAACCGCGGCTGCTGGCACAAATTTAACCAACTCTAAAAAATATAACTAAATCTGAGTCACCTCAATATATAAAAATAAATAATGCGAATAAAAAAACAAACAACATTAAGAAAAAACAAATCACGCAAAAACTTACATATAAAAAAAATTAAGAACAAACATAAAAGCAAGAATAAAACTACTCTCTATAAACAACAACAACAAGAAAGGTACGACAAAAAAAAGTACAAACAACAAAAACCAAGTAACAAGCAAGAGTACCCCCCACCCACAAACCAACCAAAAAATCTTTTTCTTGCCCAACTCTAATAGATCAAAACTTTTCAAAGACCAACCATGAAAATAAAACTACTCTATAAACAACAACAACAAGAAAGGTACGACAAAAAAAAGTACAAACAACAAAAACCAAGTAACAAGCAAGAGTACTCCCTTTTTTAGATCTCATTTTTTTTAGATTTACAAAATGAGATCTAAAAACTATATAAATGTTTATCTTAATAGAATTAATACATCAATAAGATAAATAATTTAAAATAAGTAATTATTTAATATGACTTATATTTAATATAAGATTCAATTTATCTTATTAAATATATTATATATATAGAATCTAAAATTTTCTTTTTAGGTATTTGTATTCAATATAATTAATTTTATTATAATAATACTTATTTAAAATAAATCCTATCTTTAGTAACTTAAATCAATTCTATTCAAATAATTAATTTTATTAATATAGGTTATTATTATATAAAAAAACACACCTTAAAGAAAACTAACAAACAGAGAACAAAATAAAAATCACTAAAACCAAAACAAACCCCAAAAACAAAAACCAAACCGCCCCAAAAAAAATAACATAAAATACAAAAAAAAAACACAAAACAAAACAAAACAAAACAAAACAAAACAAAACAAAACAAAACAAAATGGAGTGCCTGAAAAAGGATTACTATGATAGGGTAAATAATGTATAAAAATACCTCCATTACGTTAAATAGAGTCAAACCATTCCCTGAAATATCAAAAATTCCCGTGCACCATACACTAAAACGTAAAAATTAGAAAAGTAAGCTAATAAAGCTAATGGGTTCATACCCCATAAATAGAGTAAATACTCTCTCTTCTAATGCCCAACAACTCAACAAAAATCCTCTTATTAACAACGTTAACAAGAGGTATTTTAATCTCAATTTCCTCTAATTCATGATTTGGAGCATGAATGGGGTTAGAGATTAATTTACTATCATTTATTCCAATAATGATAGAAAAAAAAAATATCTACACCACAGAAGCCTCACTAAAATACTTTATTGTACAAGCAGGGGCTTCATCAATACTATTATTCATAGTAATAATAAGAGCAATAGAAGAAAGAATATTAATTAACTCGGACAACTTATATACACAAATATTAATAAACACACCCCTATTACTAAAAGGGGGGGTCGCCCCAATACATTGGTGATTCCCTGGAGTAATGGAGGGGTTAAACTGAAATAATTGCTTAATTCTAATAACTCTACAAAAATCCGCACCCCTATCCTTAATCTCATACCAAATTAACAATGATATATTCCTAGAAATAATCATTGTAACATCAGTAATAATTGGAGCTATCGGGGGATTAAATCAAACATCACTACGAAAAATCATAACATACTCATCAATTAACCACACAGGTTGAATAATATCGGCAATAATTACAGGAAATGATATATGAGTAACATATTTCACAATCTACTCAATACTAACATTAACAGTAGTGTCGATTGTAAAAACCACCAAATTATCTTTCGTTAACCAAATAGCAATAACAGAAAAGAAGAACAAACTAACAAAATTCCTTGTATTCACAAGAATTTTATCATTAGGAGGTTTGCCGCCATTCTTGGGATTTATACCAAAATGAATAGTCATTCAAGCTATAATAACCAACGAAATAAAAACAACAGCCACAATAATGGTTTTAATATCAGTAGTAACGTTATATTACTACATACGAATGACATACTCAAGTTTAATAATACTACACCTAGAAACAAAATGATTAATTGCCCAACCTATTAATAAAACACCTAAACACATTATTTTATTAACATCAATCTCAATTACGGGGTTAATAATATCAGAAATAATCATGAACTTAGATTAAAGGCTTTAAGTTAAACAAACTAATATCCTTCAAAGCTATAAATAAAGAAAATCTTTAAGCCTTAGTAGCAAAACTACCCCTATAGAATTGCATTCTATAATCACCTAATGAATATAAAGCTATAGTAGAAGGGAAAATCCCATAAATAGATTTACAATCTATCACCTAAAATCAGACATTCCACTAATAATTAAACGATGGTTATTCTCAACAAACCATAAAGATATTGGAACATTATACTTCATCTTCGGGGCATGATCCGGAATATTAGGAACATCATTAAGAATATTAATCCGAGCAGAACTTGGTCAACCAGGATCCTTAATTGGAGACGACCAAATTTACAATGTAATCGTAACCGCACATGCATTTATCATAATCTTTTTCATGGTTATACCAATTCTAATTGGGGGTTTTGGAAATTGATTAGTACCACTCATACTTGGGGCCCCTGATATAGCATTTCCACGAATGAATAACATAAGATTTTGACTACTCCCACCCTCACTTACACTCCTCCTAACCAGAAGTATAGTAGAAAGAGGAGCTGGAACAGGGTGAACAGTGTATCCCCCGTTAGCTAGAGGAATCGCCCATGCGGGAGCATCAGTAGATTTAACAATTTTCTCCTTACACCTAGCAGGTGTATCGTCAATTTTAGGAGCAGTAAACTTTATCTCAACAGCAATTAATATAAAACCATCAAGTATGAAATCTGAACAAATACCCCTATTTGTATGAGCAGTAATTATTACCGCCACCTTATTATTACTATCACTACCAGTACTAGCAGGGGCTATCACAATATTATTAACTGATCGAAATTTGAACACCTCCTTCTTTGACCCAGCGGGAGGTGGAGACCCAATTCTTTACCAACACTTATTTTGATTTTTCGGACATCCAGAAGTATATATTCTAATTCTCCCAGGATTTGGGATAATTTCCCACATCATTTCCCATGAAAGAGGAAAAAAAGAAGCTTTTGGAAACCTAGGAATAATCTTTGCCATACTAGCAATTGGGTTATTAGGATTTGTAGTATGAGCACATCATATATTTACAGTAGGAATAGATGTCGATACACGAGCATATTTTACATCAGCTACAATAATTATTGCAGTACCAACTGGAATTAAAATCTTCAGATGATTAGCAACAATCCAAGGATCAAAATTATCATATAGACCCACATGCTTATGATCAATAGGATTTGTTTTCCTATTTACAATAGGGGGGCTAACGGGGGTAGTCCTAGCAAATTCATCAATCGATATTGTACTACATGACACATATTATGTAGTAGCTCACTTCCACTACGTTCTATCAATAGGAGCCGTATTCGCTATCATAGCCGGATTTATCCACTGATACCCATTATTTACAGGACTAACAATAAATCCAAAATGATTGAAAACTCAATTCACAATTATATTCCTGGGAGTAAATATAACGTTCTTCCCGCAACACTTCCTAGGACTAGCTGGAATACCACGACGATATTCAGATTATCCAGATGCATACACTACATGAAATATTATCTCATCAATGGGGTCAACCATCTCATTTATTGGAGTGATAATGTTTATTTACATTTTATGAGAAAGAATAAGAACTAAACGACAAGTGTTAAGATCAACACATACAAGAAACTCAATTGAATGAATCCAAGATCTGCCCCCATCAGAACACAGATATTCAGAACTACCAACAATTATCAATTAATAAAATCTAATATGGCAGAGAAGTGCAGTGGATTTAAGCTCCACAAATAAAGTACTAAAAACTTTTATTAGAAAATGACAACATGATCATGCATGAATTTACAAGATAGAGCATCACCAATCATAGAACAACTAATCTTCTTCCATGATCATACCATAATAATCATCACAATAATTCTAGCAATAGTATTATACTTCATAGCATCAACAATTATTAACGAACTCGTAGACCGATATATACTAGAAGGTCAAACAATAGAACTAATATGAACAATTGTGCCAGCAGTAATTCTTCTATTCATCACCACTCCATCTTTACGATTATTATACCTTATAGACGAAATCCACAACCCAATTATAACAATTAAAACTATTGGACACCAATGATACTGAAGTTATGAATACTCAGACTTCGTCAACGTTGAATTCGACTCATATATAACACCATATGAGGGAGACAATAAAAGAATATTCCGACTACTAGAAACAGATAACCACGTAACTTTACCAATACACTCATTCATCCGAATTATCGTAACAGCTGCTGATGTACTTCACTCGTGAACAATCCCTAGATTGGGGATCAAAGCCGATGCAACACCAGGCCGATTAAATCAATCAAGATTTATAATCAACCGCCCTGGACTACTTTATGGTCAATGCTCAGAAATCTGCGGAGCAAACCACAGATTCATACCCATCGTAATTGAAAGAGTATCAACAGAGAATTTTATTGAATGAATTAAAAAACTAAGCGAATCAATAGGTGACTGAAAGCAAGTAATGGTCTCTTAAACCAAATAATAGTAAATTAGCAATTACTCCTATTGGGGGGATTAGTTAAAAATAACATTAGATCGTCAAACTAAAATAACCAAATAAATGGTATCCCCCTCATCCCACAAATAATACCCCTTAGATGATTAATTTTATTCATCTCGTTTTCAACAATTTTCGTATTATTCAACACAATAAACTACTTCTCATTTACCCAAACAAATAAAAAGATACAAAAAAAAATTAAATTAACAAAAAAAACAAACTGAAAATGATAAGAAACTTATTCTCAGTATTTGACCCATCAACAAACATATTTAACACATCAATAAATTGATTAAGAACTATATTAGGATTATTAATCATCCCCACAATAATATGAATAATTCCATCTCGAAACAACGCAGCATGAAATAAAACAATAAAAAAAATACACGAAGAGCTTAAAACACTCCTAGGAACAAAAAAAATCAACAACGGAAGAACACTTTATTCACGTCATTATTCTCAATAATCCTAATAAACAATACTTTAGGCTTATTCCCATACATCTTTACTAGAACCAGACACCTAACATTAACATTAACAATAGCCTTACCATTATGAACAAGATTTATAATATTCGGATGAATCAACAACACTAAACACATATTAACCCACCTTGTACCACAAGGAACACCACCGATCCTAATACCATTTATAGTGTGCATTGAAACAATCAGAAACATTATTCGCCCAGGAACATTAGCTATCCGATTAACAGCAAATATAATTGCAGGTCACCTATTAATAACACTACTAGGAGAAAATGGATCATCAATAGCATACTCAATAATCAGCATCCTAATTATTACACAGATTGCTCTACTAACATTAGAGACAGCAGTAGCAATCATTCAATCATATGTATTCGCAGTACTAAGAACATTATATTCTAGAGAAATCAATTAAAATGACAAACCACATAAATCACACATTCCACATAGTAAACCAAAGACCATGACCTCTTATTGGAGCAATGGGAGCCATAATCACATTAACTGGAACAATTAAATGATTCCACCAATATGAACAAACACTAATAAGAATTGGAATAATCACAATAATCATAACAACCATCCAATGATGACGAGATATTACACGAGAGGGCACATACCAAGGATTACATACAAGAAAAGTAACTAAAGGGTTACGATGAGGTATAATCCTATTCATTACATCAGAAGTATTCTTCTTCGTCTCCTTCTTTTGAGCATTTTTCCACAGAAGATTATCACCAACAAACGAACTCGGATCAATGTGACCACCAACTGGAATTCAAGTATTTAATCCCCTACAAATTCCACTTCTAAATACCGCAATCCTCCTATCATCAGGGGTAACTATCACTTGAGCACATCATAGAATCTTAGAAAACAATTATAACCAGGGGTTACAAGGACTATTTATAACTGTAATCCTAGGATTATATTTCACAGCACTACAAGCATACGAATATATAGAATCACCATTCACTATTGCCGACTCGGTTTATGGAGCCACGTTCTTTGTAGCAACAGGATTCCATGGTCTCCATGTAATCATTGGAACAACCTTCCTAATCACATGTTTAATACGACACCTAACACTTCATTTCTCATCAAACCACCATATAGGATTTGAAGCAGCCGCATGATATTGACATTTTGTAGATGTAGTATGACTATTCTTATATATCTCAATTTACTGATGAGGAAGATAACCAAATAAATTTATCTAATATAAAAAGTATACTTGACTTCCAATCAAGAAGTTCAAAAAATGAGATAAATAATAAAAATAGTAACAACAATAATAACAACAATCATAATACTATCAACAATTATCATAATAATTGCGACAGCAATATCAAAAAAAAACATTGAAGACCGAGAAAAAAGATCACCATTTGAGTGCGGGTTTGACCCCATGGGATCTGCACGACTCCCGTTTTCCTTACGATTTTTCCTAATCGCAATTATATTTCTAGTATTCGACGTAGAAATTGCACTCCTATTACCAATAACAATCGTGATAACAAGATCAAACATAATATCATGAGCCACAATCAGAACATTATTTATTGTAATCCTAATCATCGGGTTATATCACGAATGAAATCAAGGATCCTTAGAGTGAGCAGAATAAGGGATTGTAGTTAATAATAACATTTGGTTTGCAATCAAAAAGTACTAATATAGTCTATCTCAAAGTAAGAAGCGATTAACGCAATCAATTTCGACCTGATCTTAGATAAATTTTATCCTTACTTAAAATTAACTGAAACCAAATAGAGGTATATTACTGTTAATAATAAAAATGAATAACCAAATTCCAGTTAAAGAAATGAATAGATTAAGTGAAAGCTGCTAACTTATCACTATAGCGGTTAAAATCCGTTTACATTTCTATTTATATAGTTTAAAAAAAACATTACACTTTCACTGTAAAAATAAATAAATATTTTATAAATACTTAAAGATAAAAATATCTCAATAACATCTTCAATGTTATGCTCTAAATAAGCTATTCAAGTACATAAATATAAAAAAAACTAACAAATTAATCCAAACAACAATAAAAAATATATAAACCCTAAGACTACCATACTGCAACCATTGATTGCCCTTAGCCAAAAAAGAAAAAAACCAAAAAAGACCCTGACCACCAAAAAACTCTCTCCAACCGGAATCAAAAGACTTAATAATAACATATCCATAATTCAAAGGAAACAAAGAAACACCATAAACAAAAACATAAGGTATAAACCACATAGACCCAAAAAAAAAAGAAGACTTATATAAAAATATAGAAAAAAGAAACTCACCTAAATCAACCTTAGATAATTCATAACCTAACCAACCACCCAAAATTCTAACTAACAAAACTGAAGTCCTCAAATAAAAAGGCAAGCAAATAACAAAAGGGGTAGGAAAAATTAATCATCTCAACATTCTACCACCAAAAATAACAACAACAAGTAAACCCAACATACCAGTACATATATTATTACCAGCATCCTCAAAAGAACAAAAAGAAGACAAATTAAAATCACCGAACAAAACATAATAAAATAAACGGAAAGAATAACAAACAGTTAAACCAGTAGACAAAAAAAACAATAGCAAACCAAAAAAATTAAAATAACCTAATAAAACCATCTCCAAAATAAGATCCCTAGAATAAAAACCAGCCAAAAACGGCATACCACACAAAGCAAAACTAGAAACAACCAAACAAGAAGAAGTAAAAGGCATAAAAAAAGAAACACCACCCATAAAACGAATATCTTGAGAATCACCCATAACATGAATAACCACCCCCGCACACATAAACAAAAGAGCCTTAAACAAAGCATGAGTTAACAGATGAAAAAAGGCCAATTCAGGAAAACCAAAAGAAACAATACCAACTATTAACCCCAATTGACTAAGAGTAGAGAGAGCAATAACCCTCCTCAAATCAAACTCAAAATTAGCCCCCAAACCAGATATAAACATAGTTAAACCCGAAACCAACAACAAAAATCTATTAAGAGAATCACCAAAAGAACATCTAAAACGAATAAGCAAATAAACACCAGCAGTAACTAAAGTAGAAGAATGAACTAAAGCAGAAACAGGAGTAGGAGCTGCCATAGCAGCTGGCAATCAAGAAGAAAAAGGAATCTGAGCTCTCCTAGTTATAGCAGCCAAAACAACAAGAAAGGAAATAAAATTCATTTCCATTCTACCCCTTATAAAAAACAAATAATACACATAATTCCAACTACCAAAATTAAACATCCAAGCAATAGATATTAAAAGAGCAACATCACCAACACGATTAGACAAAGCAGTCAACATACCAGCACCATAAGATTTAAAATTCTGATAATAAATAACCAAACAATAAGAAACTAACCCCAAACCATCTCAACCTAATAAAATTCTGATTAAATTAGGTCTTAAAATCAAAAACATCATAGAAACAACAAACAACAAAACCAAATAAATAAAACGATAAATATTCAAATCCCCATGTATATAATCATCTCTATAAAGAACAACTAAAGAAGAAATAAAAAAAACAAAACCCAAGAAAAATAAGGATATTCAATCAAAAAGAAGAGTCATAACCACAGAACTAGAATTCAAGGTAATAATATCCCACTCAATAAAATAAACTAAGTCCTTAACAACAAAAACAAAACCAACAAAAAAAGACAAAATACCAAAAAATAAAAGGAAAAAAAAACTAACAAAACAAATTGAAATAAAATTCACGACCCAAGGCAAAAAATGCATCATTGACACCACAAACCAATATTTTAATTAAACTACTTAAATTTTTATAACCAAAAAGAAACGACATCTCTAAACAAAATAAACAAATTTAATGGAAACCAGTGCAAAAAAACCAATAAAAATTCACGAACATAAAACATTGAACATGAATAAATACCCGAATAAAAACTACCATGCTGACTATAAGAATATATATATAAAGTATAAGCAGCACCAAAAAAAGACAAACCCCCCAACATCAATATAGTCAACCAAGACCAAGAAATCAAACTTCTAAATAAAACAACCTCACCTAACAAATTCAAAGAAGGAGGAGCTGCTATATTACAAGATCTCAATAAAAACCACCATATAGACATTCTGGGTATCAAACACATTAAACCCCTATTAACCAATAAACTACGACTACCCGTCCGCTCATAAACAATATTAACAAGACAAAACAAACCAGAAGAACATAAACCATGAGCAATCATCAAAACATAAGAACCACAAAACCCCCAATAATTGACAGTCATAATACCACAAACAACAATACCCATATGAGCAA
>NW_028259273.1:0-44234 GCF_977971745.1 Zootermopsis nevadensis | reverse complement strand
AAGGAATCCTAACCAAAAAAGCAAAGACTATGCAAAAATAAAAAAAACTCTCGACAAACAAGGATCAAACAAAAAAAAAAACACAGCAAACCAGAAGAATTATAAATCCCAATAACACCAATCAACAAAGGCAAGGAAGCAAATAAAGTATATAAAATCAAATAAATACCAGCCTGAAGACGCTCAGGCTGATAACCCCAACCCAAATTAAAAACAAAGTAGGAACAAGTCTACCCTCAAAAAACAAGTAAAAAGAAAACAAATCAACACTACCAAACGAACAAAATAATATAATCATCAAAACAAAATCATAAACAAAAAAAATTCAGAAAAATAAAGAAGAACGAAAAACTGACTCTCTAGCTAACAACATCAATGAACAAATCCAAAATCTAAGAAAAATTAAACATAAGAAATATAATCACAACCTAAAAAATAACTAAGATTACCCAACAAAAAAAATAAGGAAAACAAAAAAAAAAGACAAACACAAGAAAAACAAGAAAGAATTAATCAATCACCAAAAATTTAAAAAACACAAAGGGATCAAAAAAATTAAAGAAAATAAAAACCTTAACATTGAAGCATCCCAAAAGAACGATAATAATCATTCCCATATCTACGAATTATTGAAACAAGAATAGATAAACCCAAAGAACCCTCACAAACAGAAAAAACTAAAAAACAATAACAAAATAAAACTCATAATTAAAACCACATAAATAATAATACATCAAAACAAACAAAGACAAAACATAAACTCTAAACTCAATAAAGTAATCAACAAATGCTTACGATCCATACAAAAACCACAAACCACAAAGAAAAAAGGTAGAAAAATAAAAAAATATTAACATTAAAAAGTCTTAATAATTTAATAAAAATATTGGTCTTGTAAATCAAAAATGAGAAAAACCTCTTAAGACTTCAGAGAAAAGAAAACCCTATCATTAATTCCCAAAACTAACATTTTTATTAAACTACACTCTGATATTATAAAAACAATAGTAATCTCAAGAACATCAATAAGAATAATATTCACACAAATAAAACACCCTATAGCCATAGGAATAATCACAATAATACAAACCATCTTAACATGCACAATTAGAGGAATAATAAACCAAAAATTCTGATTCCCATATATTTTATTCCTAGTATTCCTAGGAGGAATACTAGTACTATTCATCTACATAACAAGACTAGCATCAAATGAAATAATATTTTTATCAAATAAAACTATCAGCAGCAACAGCAATCATGACAGCAATAATATTCATAATAAGAATAGAGGAATCATACACATGAACATATGAACATAAATTAAGAGCAAACGAAAAAACAAACTTAATATTAGAAAAATTCTATAACCTACCTACAGGATCAACAACACTTATATTAGCCCTATATCTACTATTAACCACTAATTGTAGTTGCAAAAATCACAATATTTCAGAAGGACCATTACGAAAATCAAAATAATGAATAAACCCATACGAAAAAACCACCCACTAATCAAAATTATAAACAACGCACTAGTAGATCTACCCACCCCATCAAATATTAGAACATGATGAAACTTTGGATCCTTATTAGGATTATGTTTAGGTATACAAATCATCACAGGACTATTCCTAGCTATACACTACTGCCCCAACACTGAATCAGCATTCTCAAGAGTAGTACACATTTGCCGAGATGTAAATTATGGGTGATTACTACGAACACTACACGCTAACGGAGGATCAATATTCTTCATTTGCATATACATACACATTGGACGAAATATATACTACGGATCATACAACTTCACAGAAACATGAAATATTGGAGTAGTAATCTTCTTCACTACTATAGGAACAGCTTTTATAGGATATGTACTACCATGGGGGCAAATATCATTCTGAGGGGCAACAGTAATCACTAATTTACTATCAGCAATCCCATATGTAGGAACAGAACTAGTACAATGAGTTTGAGGGGGATTCGCCGTAGACAACGCCACTTTAAATCGATTCTTCACATTACACTTCCTAATACCATTTATAATTCTAGCAATAGTAATTATTCACTTAACATTCCTACACCAAACAGGATCAAACAACCCAACAGGAATAAATAGAAATACCGACAAAATCCCATTCCACCCATACTTCACTATCAAAGACACAGTAGGATTCATTTTATTAATTATAATATTATCAATATTATCACTAAAAGAACCTTACCTTCTTGGAGATCCAGACAACTTTATCCCTGCAAACCCACTAGTAACACCAATTCATATTCAACCCGAATGATATTTCTATTTGCATACGCAATCTTACGATCAATTCCTAATAAATTAGGAGGAGTAATTGCTCTATTTATATCAATCGCAATCTTATTAATCCTACCCCTACAAAAACCAAATTCCGAGGAACACAGTTCTACCCAATCAACCAAATTATATTCTGGCTAATAACAAACACTGTAATCCTATTAACATGAATTGGAGCCCGACCAGTTGAAGAACCATATATTATAACAGGACAAATACTAACAGTAATATACTTCTCATACTACATCACGAACCCAATAATAACAAAAATGTGAGACAAGACAACAAAATAGTCGGAAAGCTTTATGATAAGCAAATACCTTGAAAGTAAGAGAAAGGAGGTTTAAATCCCCTACCGACTTAAAACATACTCAAATTAATACACTAAAACAAAGAGTAAAAAATAACCTAACACCCAAAACAAAATTAAATAATTCAAAGAAACAGGCAAAAAACTCCTCCAAGATATATACATCAACCTATCATAACGAAAACGAGGCAAAGTACCACGAACCCAAACAAATAAAAAAGAAACAAAAGAAACCCTTAAAAAGAAAAAAAAGAATACAAATCACAACCCAAAAACATAACACAAAACAAAACACTCATAAACAAAATTCTAGCATACTCAGCCAAAAAAATTAAAGCAAACCCTCCAGATCTATACTCAACATTAAAACCAGAAACCAACTCAGACTCACCCTCAGCAAAATCAAAAGGAGTTCGATTAGTCTCCGCCAAACAAGAAACAAATCAAACTAAAACCAAAGGCAAAGAAAAAAAAACTAACCAAACATAAAACTGAAAATAAAAAAAAGAAACCAAATTATAACCACAAACCAAAAAAACAAAAGACAATAAAATCAAAGCAAGTCTAACCTCATAAGAAATAGATTGAGCAACTGCACGCATACACCCCAACAAAGAATAATTAGAATTAGAAGACCAACCAGCAACCATAAGAGAATAAACACCAAGTCTAGTACAACACAAAAAAAACAATAAACCTAAATCAAAAGAAAAAAAACCACCAAAATAAGGAATAACCAACCAAATAATTAAAGAAAGAAACAAACCAAACACAGGAGCAAAATAATAAGGCAAATAATTAGAAACATAAGGAAAACACTGCTCCCTAACAAACAACTTAACCACATCTCTAAAAGGTTGAAGCAAACCTAAAAACCCCACCCTATTAGGACCCTTACGAATATGAATATAACCTAAAACCCTACGCTCAAGTAAAGTAAGAAAAGCTACACCAACCATAACAAAAATAGACAATAAAAAAAAAACAACAAACAAAAATAAAAAGTCATTAAACACTACTACATATAAAATAAATTTATATTAGAAGATTCTAAATCCACTGCACTTCTCTGCCAAAATAGTAATTAATAATAATCAAACAACATAAAATTATTTATTGAAAGTGGTCCTTTCGTACTAACTCACAAAACAAATTATAGATAGAAACCAACCTGGCTCACGCCGGTCTGAACTCAGATCATGTAGGATTTTAAAGGTCGAACAGACCTAATCAATTAAAGCTTCTACACCAAAAATTCACCCTAATCCAACATCGAGGTCGCAAACCCCCTGTCAATAAGAACTTTCAAGAAAGATTACGCTGTTATCCCTAAGGTAATTTAATCTTAAAATCAATAATAAAGGATCAAAAAAAATATAAATAAATAAACAAAAAAAAGAAGAGTTAAACAAATCTCCTAGCCGCCCCAGCAAAATAAACAAAACAATATTAAAAAAAACCAACAAAAAAATCATCACAAATATAAAACTCTATAGGGTCTTCTCGTCCCATAAAAAAATTTAGGTATTCTTACCTAAAACCAAAATTCAATACATCAAAAAGAGACAGATTATATCTCGTCAAACCATTCATTCCAGCCCACAATTAAAAGACTAATGATTATGCTACCTTTGCACGGTCAAAATACCGCGGCCCTTCAAAAAAATCAGCGGGCAGGCCATACCTCAAAAAAACACAAGAGAAGTTGTTTTTGATAAACAGGCGGATATAAAAATTGCCGAATTCCTTTTAAAGAAATAAAAAATAAAACACAAAATAAAAAAGAATATACTAATCCTACCATTATTACAAATAAAAAACAATTAAAAAATAAACCCCAGTAAAAAATTAAACAAAACATAAAGAAAAAATAACTAAAAATAAAATTTGAACATACTTAAAAAGATAGTTAACATAAAACCCACCAAAATAAACAAAACAAAACAAATTATAAAAATATGAAACGAAGCTAAACCCCCGAAACATTTGCAAAAAATAAAAATAACCTAAGAAAAAGAAACTTTAAATAAATTACATGAATTAAATTCATTTCCCAAGGAACCAGATACCATCAAATACGAATAGCATATCACCACCAATAAAATATTATTAATGCTTATAAAACAGCAACTAAAATAAATAATTAACTCACTTGAAATCGGGAAATAGAAAATAAATAATAAAATTTAATAAGCCCTGATACACAAGGTACAACAAACAAAATAAACTTTCAAAAAACAAAATAAATAAACCTATACAGTACAAAGTAAACTATAATTAAAAAAATCAAACCAAAAAAATATACAATGACAATAAAATACTTCCATTAAAACAAAATAAAAACCATTAAAAACAATAAACTACATATCAAATCAGACCACACTGAATCGCACAGCAAACTCTCCAATGTAAATGAAAATACCTCCTAGGTATATAATCTGTATCATTCCAGCTACACCTTCCGGTACAACCACTCTGTTACGACTTATCTCGCCTCTTAAACAACGAGAGCGACGGGCGATGTGTACATACTTTAGAACCAAAATCACAAAAACAATCTTCAAATAATTACAATCAAATCCAATTTCATGAAAGAAATTTCAACAAACAATCCAAAATTAATAACAATGTAATCCACCACCAACTTAAATAAAAGCTGCACCTTGACCTGAAATAAACCAAAATAAAGGAAAGAAAAAATTATAACCCTAAAAAGATTCTCATTATAACGGCGGTATACAAACAAAAAAAATAAGCAAGGTCCAACGCGGATTATCGATAATAGGGCAGATTCCTCTGAACGGAATAAAATACCGCCAAATTCTTTAAGTTTCAAGAACATAACTAATACTACTCAGGCCACAAAATTAACATCAAAAATAATAGGGTATCTAATCCTAGTCTAAAAAAAGATTTCATAGCCTACAAAACAACAAGGGGGAAAAACAAGAAATTGAAATTTCACCAAAAATCAAAAGAAATTAAACCCAAAAATTAAATAAAACTATCAACCAAAAAATATTTGCTTGAGCTCCATGTATAACCGCGGCTGCTGGCACAAATTTAACCAACTCTAAAAAATATAACTAAATCTGAGTCACCTCAATATATAAAAATAAATAATGCGAATAAAAAAACAAACAACATTAAGAAAAAACAAATCACGCAAAAACTTACATATAAAAAAAATTAAGAACAAACATAAAAGCAAGAATAAAACTACTCTCTATAAACAACAACAACAAGAAAGGTACGACAAAAAAAAGTACAAACAACAAAAACCAAGTAACAAGCAAGAGTACCCCCCACCCACAAACCAACCAAAAAATCTTTTTCTTGCCCAACTCTAATAGATCAAAACTTTTCAAAGACCAACCATGAAAATAAAACTACTCTATAAACAACAACAACAAGAAAGGTACGACAAAAAAAAGTACAAACAACAAAAACCAAGTAACAAGCAAGAGTACTCCCTTTTTTAGATCTCATTTTTTTTAGATTTACAAAATGAGATCTAAAAACTATATAAATGTTTATCTTAATAGAATTAATACATCAATAAGATAAATAATTTAAAATAAGTAATTATTTAATATGACTTATATTTAATATAAGATTCAATTTATCTTATTAAATATATTATATATATAGAATCTAAAATTTTCTTTTTAGGTATTTGTATTCAATATAATTAATTTTATTATAATAATACTTATTTAAAATAAATCCTATCTTTAGTAACTTAAATCAATTCTATTCAAATAATTAATTTTATTAATATAGGTTATTATTATATAAAAAAACACACCTTAAAGAAAACTAACAAACAGAGAACAAAATAAAAATCACTAAAACCAAAACAAACCCCAAAAACAAAAACCAAACCGCCCCAAAAAAATAACATAAAATACAAAAAAAAAACACAAAACAAAACAAAACAAAACAAAACAAAACAAAACAAAACAAAACAAAATGGAGTGCCTGAAAAAGGATTACTATGATAGGGTAAATAATGTATAAAAATACCTCCATTACGTTAAATAGAGTCAAACCATTCCCTGAAATATCAAAAATTCCCGTGCACCATACACTAAAACGTAAAAATTAGAAAAGTAAGCTAATAAAGCTAATGGGTTCATACCCCATAAATAGAGTAAATACTCTCTCTTCTAATGCCCAACAACTCAACAAAAATCCTCTTATTAACAACGTTAACAAGAGGTATTTTAATCTCAATTTCCTCTAATTCATGATTTGGAGCATGAATGGGGTTAGAGATTAATTTACTATCATTTATTCCAATAATGATAGAAAAAAAAAATATCTACACCACAGAAGCCTCACTAAAATACTTTATTGTACAAGCAGGGGCTTCATCAATACTATTATTCATAGTAATAATAAGAGCAATAGAAGAAAGAATATTAATTAACTCGGACAACTTATATACACAAATATTAATAAACACACCCCTATTACTAAAAGGGGGGTCGCCCCAATACATTGGTGATTCCCTGGAGTAATGGAGGGGTTAAACTGAAATAATTGCTTAATTCTAATAACTCTACAAAAATCCGCACCCCTATCCTTAATCTCATACCAAATTAACAATGATATATTCCTAGAAATAATCATTGTAACATCAGTAATAATTGGAGCTATCGGGGGATTAAATCAAACATCACTACGAAAAATCATAACATACTCATCAATTAACCACACAGGTTGAATAATATCGGCAATAATTACAGGAAATGATATATGAGTAACATATTTCACAATCTACTCAATACTAACATTAACATAGTGTCGATTGTAAAAACCACCAAATTATCTTTCGTTAACCAAATAGCAATAACAGAAAAGAAGAACAAACTAACAAAATTCCTTGTATTCACAAGAATTTTATCATTAGGAGGTTTGCCGCCATTCTTGGGATTTATACCAAAATGAATAGTCATTCAAGCTATAATAACCAACGAAATAAAAACAACAGCCACAATAATGGTTTTAATATCAGTAGTAACGTTATATTACTACATACGAATGACATACTCAAGTTTAATAATACTACACCTAGAAACAAAATGATTAATTGCCCAACCTATTAATAAAACACCTAAACACATTATTTTATTAACATCAATCTCAATTACGGGGTTAATAATATCAGAAATAATCATGAACTTAGATTAAAGGCTTTAAGTTAAACAAACTAATATCCTTCAAAGCTATAAATAAAGAAAATCTTTAAGCCTTAGTAGCAAAACTACCCCTATAGAATTGCATTCTATAATCACCTAATGAATATAAAGCTATAGTAGAAGGGAAAATCCCATAAATAGATTTACAATCTATCACCTAAAATCAGACATTCCACTAATAATTAAACGATGGTTATTCTCAACAAACCATAAAGATATTGGAACATTATACTTCATCTTCGGGGCATGATCCGGAATATTAGGAACATCATTAAGAATATTAATCCGAGCAGAACTTGGTCAACCAGGATCCTTAATTGGAGACGACCAAATTTACAATGTAATCGTAACCGCACATGCATTTATCATAATCTTTTTCATGGTTATACCAATTCTAATTGGGGGTTTTGGAAATTGATTAGTACCACTCATACTTGGGGCCCCTGATATAGCATTTCCACGAATGAATAACATAAGATTTTGACTACTCCCACCCTCACTTACACTCCTCCTAACCAGAAGTATAGTAGAAAGAGGAGCTGGAACAGGGTGAACAGTGTATCCCCCGTTAGCTAGAGGAATCGCCCATGCGGGAGCATCAGTAGATTTAACAATTTTCTCCTTACACCTAGCAGGTGTATCGTCAATTTTAGGAGCAGTAAACTTTATCTCAACAGCAATTAATATAAAACCATCAAGTATGAAATCTGAACAAATACCCCTATTTGTATGAGCAGTAATTATTACCGCCACCTTATTATTACTATCACTACCAGTACTAGCAGGGGCTATCACAATATTATTAACTGATCGAAATTTGAACACCTCCTTCTTTGACCCAGCGGGAGGTGGAGACCCAATTCTTTACCAACACTTATTTTGATTTTTCGGACATCCAGAAGTATATATTCTAATTCTCCCAGGATTTGGGATAATTTCCCACATCATTTCCCATGAAAGAGGAAAAAAAGAAGCTTTTGGAAACCTAGGAATAATCTTTGCCATACTAGCAATTGGGTTATTAGGATTTGTAGTATGAGCACATCATATATTTACAGTAGGAATAGATGTCGATACACGAGCATATTTTACATCAGCTACAATAATTATTGCAGTACCAACTGGAATTAAAATCTTCAGATGATTAGCAACAATCCAAGGATCAAAATTATCATATAGACCCACATGCTTATGATCAATAGGATTTGTTTTCCTATTTACAATAGGGGGGCTAACGGGGGTAGTCCTAGCAAATTCATCAATCGATATTGTACTACATGACACATATTATGTAGTAGCTCACTTCCACTACGTTCTATCAATAGGAGCCGTATTCGCTATCATAGCCGGATTTATCCACTGATACCCATTATTTACAGGACTAACAATAAATCCAAAATGATTGAAAACTCAATTCACAATTATATTCCTGGGAGTAAATATAACGTTCTTCCCGCAACACTTCCTAGGACTAGCTGGAATACCACGACGATATTCAGATTATCCAGATGCATACACTACATGAAATATTATCTCATCAATGGGGTCAACCATCTCATTTATTGGAGTGATAATGTTTATTTACATTTTATGAGAAAGAATAAGAACTAAACGACAAGTGTTAAGATCAACACATACAAGAAACTCAATTGAATGAATCCAAGATCTGCCCCCATCAGAACACAGATATTCAGAACTACCAACAATTATCAATTAATAAAATCTAATATGGCAGAGAAGTGCAGTGGATTTAAGCTCCACAAATAAAGTACTAAAAACTTTTATTAGAAAATGACAACATGATCATGCATGAATTTACAAGATAGAGCATCACCAATCATAGAACAACTAATCTTCTTCCATGATCATACCATAATAATCATCACAATAATTCTAGCAATAGTATTATACTTCATAGCATCAACAATTATTAACGAACTCGTAGACCGATATATACTAGAAGGTCAAACAATAGAACTAATATGAACAATTGTGCCAGCAGTAATTCTTCTATTCATCACCACTCCATCTTTACGATTATTATACCTTATAGACGAAATCCACAACCCAATTATAACAATTAAAACTATTGGACACCAATGATACTGAAGTTATGAATACTCAGACTTCGTCAACGTTGAATTCGACTCATATATAACACCATATGAGGGAGACAATAAAAGAATATTCCGACTACTAGAAACAGATAACCACGTAACTTTACCAATACACTCATTCATCCGAATTATCGTAACAGCTGCTGATGTACTTCACTCGTGAACAATCCCTAGATTGGGGATCAAAGCCGATGCAACACCAGGCCGATTAAATCAATCAAGATTTATAATCAACCGCCCTGGACTACTTTATGGTCAATGCTCAGAAATCTGCGGAGCAAACCACAGATTCATACCCATCGTAATTGAAAGAGTATCAACAGAGAATTTTATTGAATGAATTAAAAAACTAAGCGAATCAATAGGTGACTGAAAGCAAGTAATGGTCTCTTAAACCAAATAATAGTAAATTAGCAATTACTCCTATTGGGGGGATTAGTTAAAAATAACATTAGATCGTCAAACTAAAATAACCAAATAAATGGTATCCCCCTCATCCCACAAATAATACCCCTTAGATGATTAATTTTATTCATCTCGTTTTCAACAATTTTCGTATTATTCAACACAATAAACTACTTCTCATTTACCCAAACAAATAAAAAGATACAAAAAAAAATTAAATTAACAAAAAAAACAAACTGAAAATGATAAGAAACTTATTCTCAGTATTTGACCCATCAACAAACATATTTAACACATCAATAAATTGATTAAGAACTATATTAGGATTATTAATCATCCCCACAATAATATGAATAATTCCATCTCGAAACAACGCAGCATGAAATAAAACAATAAAAAAAATACACGAAGAGCTTAAAACACTCCTAGGAACAAAAAAAATCAACAACGGAAGAACACTTATATTCACGTCATTATTCTCAATAATCCTAATAAACAATACTTTAGGCTTATTCCCATACATCTTTACTAGAACCAGACACCTAACATTAACATTAACAATAGCCTTACCATTATGAACAAGATTTATAATATTCGGATGAATCAACAACACTAAACACATATTAACCCACCTTGTACCACAAGGAACACCACCGATCCTAATACCATTTATAGTGTGCATTGAAACAATCAGAAACATTATTCGCCCAGGAACATTAGCTATCCGATTAACAGCAAATATAATTGCAGGTCACCTATTAATAACACTACTAGGAGAAAATGGATCATCAATAGCATACTCAATAATCAGCATCCTAATTATTACACAGATTGCTCTACTAACATTAGAGACAGCAGTAGCAATCATTCAATCATATGTATTCGCAGTACTAAGAACATTATATTCTAGAGAAATCAATTAAAATGACAAACCACATAAATCACACATTCCACATAGTAAACCAAAGACCATGACCTCTTATTGGAGCAATGGGAGCCATAATCACATTAACTGGAACAATTAAATGATTCCACCAATATGAACAAACACTAATAAGAATTGGAATAATCACAATAATCATAACAACCATCCAATGATGACGAGATATTACACGAGAGGGCACATACCAAGGATTACATACAAGAAAAGTAACTAAAGGGTTACGATGAGGTATAATCCTATTCATTACATCAGAAGTATTCTTCTTCGTCTCCTTCTTTTGAGCATTTTTCCACAGAAGATTATCACCAACAAACGAACTCGGATCAATGTGACCACCAACTGGAATTCAAGTATTTAATCCCCTACAAATTCCACTTCTAAATACCGCAATCCTCCTATCATCAGGGGTAACTATCACTTGAGCACATCATAGAATCTTAGAAAACAATTATAACCAGGGGTTACAAGGACTATTTATAACTGTAATCCTAGGATTATATTTCACAGCACTACAAGCATACGAATATATAGAATCACCATTCACTATTGCCGACTCGGTTTATGGAGCCACGTTCTTTGTAGCAACAGGATTCCATGGTCTCCATGTAATCATTGGAACAACCTTCCTAATCACATGTTTAATACGACACCTAACACTTCATTTCTCATCAAACCACCATATAGGATTTGAAGCAGCCGCATGATATTGACATTTTGTAGATGTAGTATGACTATTCTTATATATCTCAATTTACTGATGAGGAAGATAACCAAATAAATTTATCTAATATAAAAAGTATACTTGACTTCCAATCAAGAAGTTCAAAAAATGAGATAAATAATAAAAATAGTAACAACAATAATAACAACAATCATAATACTATCAACAATTATCATAATAATTGCGACAGCAATATCAAAAAAAAACATTGAAGACCGAGAAAAAAGATCACCATTTGAGTGCGGGTTTGACCCCATGGGATCTGCACGACTCCCGTTTTCCTTACGATTTTTCCTAATCGCAATTATATTTCTAGTATTCGACGTAGAAATTGCACTCCTATTACCAATAACAATCGTGATAACAAGATCAAACATAATATCATGAGCCACAATCAGAACATTATTTATTGTAATCCTAATCATCGGGTTATATCACGAATGAAATCAAGGATCCTTAGAGTGAGCAGAATAAGGGATTGTAGTTAATAATAACATTTGGTTTGCAATCAAAAAGTACTAATATAGTCTATCTCAAAGTAAGAAGCGATTAACGCAATCAATTTCGACCTGATCTTAGATAAATTTTATCCTTACTTAAAATTAACTGAAACCAAATAGAGGTATATTACTGTTAATAATAAAAATGAATAACCAAATTCCAGTTAAAGAAATGAATAGATTAAGTGAAAGCTGCTAACTTATCACTATAGCGGTTAAAATCCGTTTACATTTCTATTTATATAGTTTAAAAAAAACATTACACTTTCACTGTAAAAATAAATAAATATTTTATAAATACTTAAAGATAAAAATATCTCAATAACATCTTCAATGTTATGCTCTAAATAAGCTATTCAAGTACATAAATATAAAAAAAACTAACAAATTAATCCAAACAACAATAAAAAATATATAAACCCTAAGACTACCATACTGCAACCATTGATTGCCCTTAGCCAAAAAAGAAAAAAACCAAAAAAGACCCTGACCACCAAAAAACTCTCTCCAACCGGAATCAAAAGACTTAATAATAACATATCCATAATTCAAAGGAAACAAAGAAACACCATAAACAAAAACATAAGGTATAAACCACATAGACCCAAAAAAAAAAGAAGACTTATATAAAAATATAGAAAAAAGAAACTCACCTAAATCAACCTTAGATAATTCATAACCTAACCAACCACCCAAAATTCTAACTAACAAAACTGAAGTCCTCAAATAAAAAGGCAAGCAAATAACAAAAGGGGTAGGAAAAATTAATCATCTCAACATTCTACCACCAAAAATAACAACAACAAGTAAACCCAACATACCAGTACATATATTATTACCAGCATCCTCAAAAGAACAAAAAGAAGACAAATTAAAATCACCGAACAAAACATAATAAAATAAACGGAAAGAATAACAAACAGTTAAACCAGTAGACAAAAAAAACAATAGCAAACCAAAAAAATTAAAATAACCTAATAAAACCATCTCCAAAATAAGATCCCTAGAATAAAAACCAGCCAAAAACGGCATACCACACAAAGCAAAACTAGAAACAACCAAACAAGAAGAAGTAAAAGGCATAAAAAAAGAAACACCACCCATAAAACGAATATCTTGAGAATCACCCATAACATGAATAACCACCCCCGCACACATAAACAAAAGAGCCTTAAACAAAGCATGAGTTAACAGATGAAAAAAGGCCAATTCAGGAAAACCAAAAGAAACAATACCAACTATTAACCCCAATTGACTAAGAGTAGAGAGAGCAATAACCCTCCTCAAATCAAACTCAAAATTAGCCCCCAAACCAGATATAAACATAGTTAAACCCGAAACCAACAACAAAAATCTATTAAGAGAATCACCAAAAGAACATCTAAAACGAATAAGCAAATAAACACCAGCAGTAACTAAAGTAGAAGAATGAACTAAAGCAGAAACAGGAGTAGGAGCTGCCATAGCAGCTGGCAATCAAGAAGAAAAAGGAATCTGAGCTCTCCTAGTTATAGCAGCCAAAACAACAAGAAAGGAAATAAAATTCATTTCCATTCTACCCCTTATAAAAAACAAATAATACACATAATTCCAACTACCAAAATTAAACATCCAAGCAATAGATATTAAAAGAGCAACATCACCAACACGATTAGACAAAGCAGTCAACATACCAGCACCATAAGATTTAAAATTCTGATAATAAATAACCAAACAATAAGAAACTAACCCCAAACCATCTCAACCTAATAAAATTCTGATTAAATTAGGTCTTAAAATCAAAAACATCATAGAAACAACAAACAACAAAACCAAATAAATAAAACGATAAATATTCAAATCCCCATGTATATAATCATCTCTATAAAGAACAACTAAAGAAGAAATAAAAAAAACAAAACCCAAGAAAAATAAGGATATTCAATCAAAAAGAAGAGTCATAACCACAGAACTAGAATTCAAGGTAATAATATCCCACTCAATAAAATAAACTAAGTCCTTAACAACAAAAACAAAACCAACAAAAAAAGACAAAATACCAAAAAATAAAAGGAAAAAAAAACTAACAAAACAAATTGAAATAAAATTCACGACCCAAGGCAAAAAATGCATCATTGACACCACAAACCAATATTTTAATTAAACTACTTAAATTTTTATAACCAAAAAGAAACGACATCTCTAAACAAAATAAACAAATTTAATGGAAACCAGTGCAAAAAAACCAATAAAAATTCACGAACATAAAACATTGAACATGAATAAATACCCGAATAAAAACTACCATGCTGACTATAAGAATATATATATAAAGTATAAGCAGCACCAAAAAAAGACAAACCCCCCAACATCAATATAGTCAACCAAGACCAAGAAATCAAACTTCTAAATAAAACAACCTCACCTAACAAATTCAAAGAAGGAGGAGCTGCTATATTACAAGATCTCAATAAAAACCACCATATAGACATTCTGGGTATCAAACACATTAAACCCCTATTAACCAATAAACTACGACTACCCGTCCGCTCATAAACAATATTAACAAGACAAAACAAACCAGAAGAACATAAACCATGAGCAATCATCAAAACATAAGAACCACAAAACCCCCAATAATTGACAGTCATAATACCACAAACAACAATACCCATATGAGCAACAGAAGAATAAGCAACTAATGACTTCAAATCAGTCTGACGCAAACAAACCAATCTAACCAAAAACCCACCTAACAAACTAATAGAAATCCAGAAAAAATTCAAATTAAAAGAAAAATTAACTAAAAAAACCATAACACGAATTAAACCATAACCACCCAACTTCAACAAAACACCAGCCAAAATCATTGAACCAGAAATAGGTGCTTCAACATGAGCCTTAGGTAACCACAAATGAACTAAAAATAAAGGAATCCTAACCAAAAAAGCAAAGACTATGCAAAAATAAAAAAAAACTCTCGACAAACAAGGATCAAACAAAAAAAAAAAACACAGCAAACCAGAAGAATTATAAATCCCAATAACACCAATCAACAAAGGCAAGGAAGCAAATAAAGTATATAAAATCAAATAAATACCAGCCTGAAGACGCTCAGGCTGATAACCCCAACCCAAAATTAAAAACAAAGTAGGAACAAGTCTACCCTCAAAAAACAAGTAAAAAGAAAACAAATCAACACTACCAAACGAACAAAATAATATAATCATCAAAAACAAAATCATAAACAAAAAAAATTCAGAAAAATAAGAAGAACGAAAAACTGACTCTCTAGCTAACAACATCAATGAACAAATCCAAAATCTAAGAAAAATTAAACCATAAGAAATATAATCACAACCTAAAAAATAACTAAGATTACCCCAACAAAAAAAATAAGGAAAAACAAAAAAAAAAGACAAACACAAGAAAAACAAGAAAGAATTAATCAATCACCAAAAATTTAAAAAACACAAAGGGATCAAAAAAATTAAAGAAAATAAAAACCTTAACATTGAAGCATCCCAAAAGAACGATAATAATCATTCCCATATCTACGAATTATTGAAACAAGAATAGATAAACCCAAAGAACCCTCACAAACAGAAAAAACTAAAAAAACAATAACAAAATAAAACTCATAATTAAAACCACATAAATAATAATACATCAAAACAAACAAAGACAAAACCATAAACTCTAAACTCAATAAAGTAATCAACAAATGCTTACGATCCATACAAAAAACCCACAAACCACAAAGAAAAAAGGTAGAAAAATAAAAAAATATTAACATTAAAAAGTCTTAATAATTTAATAAAAATATTGGTCTTGTAAATCAAAAATGAGAAAAACCTCTTAAGACTTCAGAGAAAAGAAAACCCTATCATTAATTCCCAAAACTAACATTTTTATTAAACTACACTCTGATATTATAAAAACAATAGTAATCTCAAGAACATCAATAAGAATAATATTCACACAAATAAAACACCCTATAGCCATAGGAATAATCACAATAATACAAACCATCTTAACATGCACAATTAGAGGAATAATAAACCAAAAATTCTGATTCCCATATATTTTATTCCTAGTATTCCTAGGAGGAATACTAGTACTATTCATCTACATAACAAGACTAGCATCAAATGAAATAATATTTTTATCAATAAAACTATCAGCAGCAACAGCAATCATGACAGCAATAATATTCATAATAAGAATAGAGGAATCATACACATGAACATATGAACATAAATTAAGAGCAAACGAAAAAACAAACTTAATATTAGAAAAATTCTATAACCTACCTACAGGATCAACAACACTTATATTAGCCCTATATCTACTATTAACACTAATTGTAGTTGCAAAAATCACAAATATTTCAGAAGGACCATTACGAAAATCAAAATAATGAATAAACCCATACGAAAAAACCACCCACTAATCAAAATTATAAACAACGCACTAGTAGATCTACCCACCCCATCAAATATTAGAACATGATGAAACTTTGGATCCTTATTAGGATTATGTTTAGGTATACAAATCATCACAGGACTATTCCTAGCTATACACTACTGCCCCAACACTGAATCAGCATTCTCAAGAGTAGTACACATTTGCCGAGATGTAAATTATGGGTGATTACTACGAACACTACACGCTAACGGAGGATCAATATTCTTCATTTGCATATACATACACATTGGACGAAATATATACTACGGATCATACAACTTCACAGAAACATGAAATATTGGAGTAGTAATCTTCTTCACTACTATAGGAACAGCTTTTATAGGATATGTACTACCATGGGGGCAAATATCATTCTGAGGGGCAACAGTAATCACTAATTTACTATCAGCAATCCCATATGTAGGAACAGAACTAGTACAATGAGTTTGAGGGGGATTCGCCGTAGACAACGCCACTTTAAATCGATTCTTCACATTACACTTCCTAATACCATTTATAATTCTAGCAATAGTAATTATTCACTTAACATTCCTACACCAAACAGGATCAAACAACCCAACAGGAATAAATAGAAATACCGACAAAATCCCATTCCACCCATACTTCACTATCAAAGACACAGTAGGATTCATTTTATTAATTATAATATTATCAATATTATCACTAAAAGAACCTTACCTTCTTGGAGATCCAGACAACTTTATCCCTGCAAACCCACTAGTAACACCAATTCATATTCAACCCGAATGATATTTCCTATTTGCATACGCAATCTTACGATCAATTCCTAATAAATTAGGAGGAGTAATTGCTCTATTTATATCAATCGCAATCTTATTAATCCTACCCCTACAAAAAACCAAATTCCGAGGAACACAGTTCTACCCAATCAACCAAATTATATTCTGGCTAATAACAAACACTGTAATCCTATTAACATGAATTGGAGCCCGACCAGTTGAAGAACCATATATTATAACAGGACAAATACTAACAGTAATATACTTCTCATACTACATCACGAACCCAATAATAACAAAAATGTGAGACAAGACAACAAAATAGTCGGAAAGCTTTATGATAAGCAAATACCTTGAAAGTAAGAGAAAGGAGTTTAAATCCCCTACCGACTTAAAACATACTCAAATTAATACACTAAAACAAAGAGTAAAAAAATAACCTAACACCCAAAACAAAAATTAAATAATTCAAAGAAACAGGCAAAAAACTCCTCCAAGATATATACATCAACCTATCATAACGAAAACGAGGCAAAGTACCACGAACCCAAACAAATAAAAAAGAAACAAAAGAAACCCTTAAAAAGAAAAAAAAAGAATACAAATCACAACCCAAAAACATAACACAAAACAAAACACTCATAAACAAAATTCTAGCATACTCAGCCAAAAAAATTAAAGCAAACCCTCCAGATCTATACTCAACATTAAAACCAGAAACCAACTCAGACTCACCCTCAGCAAAATCAAAAGGAGTTCGATTAGTCTCCGCCAAACAAGAAACAAATCAAACTAAAACCAAAGGCAAAGAAAAAAAAACTAACCAAACATAAAACTGAAAATAAAAAAAAGAAACCAAATTATAACCACAAACCAAAAAAACAAAAGACAATAAAATCAAAGCAAGTCTAACCTCATAAGAAATAGATTGAGCAACTGCACGCATACACCCCAACAAAGAATAATTAGAATTAGAAGACCAACCAGCAACCATAAGAGAATAAACACCAAGTCTAGTACAACACAAAAAAAACAATAAACCTAAATCAAAAGAAAAAAAACCACCAAAATAAGGAATAACCAACCAAATAATTAAAGAAAGAAACAAACCAAACACAGGAGCAAAATAATAAGGCAAATAATTAGAAACATAAGGAAAACACTGCTCCCTAACAAACAACTTAACCACATCTCTCTCTAAAAGGTTGAAGCAAACCTAAAAACCCCACCCTATTAGGACCCTTACGAATATGAATATAACCTAAAACCCTACGCTCAAGTAAAGTAAGAAAAGCTACACCAACCATAACAAAAATAGACAATAAAAAAAAAACAACAAACAAAAATAAAAAGTCATTAAACACTACTACATATAAAATAAATTTATATTAGAAGATTCTAAATCCACTGCACTTCTCTGCCAAAATAGTAATTAATAATAATCAAACAACATAAAATTATTTATTGAAAGTGGTCCTTTCGTACTAACTCACAAAACAAATTATAGATAGAAACCAACCTGGCTCACGCCGGTCTGAACTCAGATCATGTAGGATTTTAAAGGTCGAACAGACCTAATCAATTAAAGCTTCTACACCAAAAATTCACCCTAATCCAACATCGAGGTCGCAAACCCCCCTGTCAATAAGAACTTTCAAGAAAGATTACGCTGTTATCCCTAAGGTAATTTAATCTTAAAATCAATAATAAAGGATCAAAAAAAATATAAATAAATAAACAAAAAAAAGAAGAGTTAAACAAATCTCCTAGCCGCCCCAGCAAAATAAACAAAACAATATTAAAAAAAACCAACAAAAAAATCATCACAAATATAAAACTCTATAGGGTCTTCTCGTCCCATAAAAAAATTTAGGTATTCTTACCTAAAACCAAAATTCAATACATCAAAAAGAGACAGATTATATCTCGTCAAACCATTCATTCCAGCCCACAATTAAAAGACTAATGATTATGCTACCTTTGCACGGTCAAAATACCGCGGCCCTTCAAAAAAATCAGCGGGCAGGCCATACCTCAAAAAAACACAAGAGAAGTTGTTTTTGATAAACAGGCGGATATAAAAATTGCCGAATTCCTTTTAAAGAAATAAAAAATAAAACACAAAATAAAAAAGAATATACTAATCCTACCATTATTACAAATAAAAAACAATTAAAAAATAAACCCCAGTAAAAAATTAAACAAAACATAAAGAAAAAATAACTAAAAATAAAATTTGAACATACTTAAAAAGATAGTTAACATAAAACCCACCAAAATAAACAAAACAAAACAAATTATAAAAATATGAAACGAAGCTAAACCCCCGAAACATTTGCAAAAAATAAAAATAACCTAAGAAAAAGAAACTTTAAATAAATTACATGAATTAAATTCATTTCCCAAGGAACCAGATACCATCAAATACGAATAGCATATCACCACCAATAAAATATTATTAATGCTTATAAAACAGCAACTAAAATAAATAATTAACTCACTTGAAATCGGGAAATAGAAAATAAATAATAAAATTTAATAAGCCCTGATACACAAGGTACAACAAACAAAATAAACTTTCAAAAAACAAAATAAATAAACCTATACAGTACAAAGTAAACTATAATTAAAAAAATCAAACCAAAAAAATATACAATGACAATAAAATACTTCCATTAAAACAAAATAAAAACCATTAAAAACAATAAACTACATATCAAATCAGACCACACTGAATCGCACAGCAAACTCTCCAATGTAAATGAAAATACCTCCTAGGTATATAATCTGTATCATTCCAGCTACACCTTCCGGTACAACCACTCTGTTACGACTTATCTCGCCTCTTAAACAACGAGAGCGACGGGCGATGTGTACATACTTTAGAACCAAAATCACAAAAACAATCTTCAAATAATTACAATCAAATCCAATTTCATGAAAGAAATTTCAACAAACAATCCAAAATTAATAACAATGTAATCCACCACCAACTTAAATAAAAGCTGCACCTTGACCTGAAATAAACCAAAATAAAGGAAAGAAAAAATTATAACCCTAAAAAGATTCTCATTATAACGGCGGTATACAAACAAAAAAAATAAGCAAGGTCCAACGCGGATTATCGATAATAGGGCAGATTCCTCTGAACGGAATAAAATACCGCCAAATTCTTTAAGTTTCAAGAACATAACTAATACTACTCAGGCCACAAAATTAACATCAAAAATAATAGGGTATCTAATCCTAGTCTAAAAAAAGATTTCATAGCCTACAAAACAACAAGGGGGAAAAACAAGAAATTGAAATTTCACCAAAAATCAAAAGAAATTAAACCCAAAAATTAAATAAAACTATCAACCAAAAAATATTTGCTTGAGCTCCATGTATAACCGCGGCTGCTGGCACAAATTTAACCAACTCTAAAAAATATAACTAAATCTGAGTCACCTCAATATATAAAAATAAATAATGCGAATAAAAAAACAAACAACATTAAGAAAAAACAAATCACGCAAAAACTTACATATAAAAAAAATTAAGAACAAACATAAAAGCAAGAATAAAACTACTCTCTATAAACAACAACAACAAGAAAGGTACGACAAAAAAAAGTACAAACAACAAAAACCAAGTAACAAGCAAGAGTACCCCACCCACAAACCAACCAAAAAATCTTTTTCTTGCCCAACTCTAATAGATCAAAACTTTTCAAAGACCAACCATGAAAATAAAACTACTCTATAAACAACAACAACAAGAAAGGTACGACAAAAAAAAGTACAAACAACAAAAACCAAGTAACAAGCAAGAGTACTCCCTTTTTTAGATCTCATTTTTTTTAGATTTACAAAATGAGATCTAAAAACTATATAAATGTTTATCTTAATAGAATTAATACATCAATAAGATAAATAATTTAAAATAAGTAATTATTTAATATGACTTATATTTAATATAAGATTCAATTTATCTTATTAAATATATTATATATATAGAATCTAAAATTTTCTTTTTAGGTATTTGTATTCAATATAATTAATTTTATTATAATAATACTTATTTAAAATAAATCCTATCTTTAGTAACTTAAATCAATTCTATTCAAATAATTAATTTTATTAATATAGGTTATTATTATATAAAAAAACACACCTTAAAGAAAACTAACAAACAGAGAACAAAATAAAAATCACTAAAACCAAAACAAACCCCAAAAACAAAAACCAAACCGCCCCAAAAAAAATAACATAAAATACAAAAAAAAAACACAAAACAAAACAAAACAAAACAAAACAAAACAAAACAAAACAAAACAAAATGGAGTGCCTGAAAAAGGATTACTATGATAGGGTAAATAATGTATAAAAATACCTCCATTACGTTAAATAGAGTCAAACCATTCCCTGAAATATCAAAAATTCCCGTGCACCATACACTAAAACGTAAAAATTAGAAAAGTAAGCTAATAAAGCTAATGGGTTCATACCCCATAAATAGAGTAAATACTCTCTCTTCTAATGCCCAACAACTCAACAAAAATCCTCTTATTAACAACGTTAACAAGAGGTATTTTAATCTCAATTTCCTCTAATTCATGATTTGGAGCATGAATGGGGTTAGAGATTAATTTACTATCATTTATTCCAATAATGATAGAAAAAAAAAATATCTACACCACAGAAGCCTCACTAAAATACTTTATTGTACAAGCAGGGGCTTCATCAATACTATTATTCATAGTAATAATAAGAGCAATAGAAGAAAGAATATTAATTAACTCGGACAACTTATATACACAAATATTAATAAACACACCCCTATTACTAAAAGGGGGGGTCGCCCCAATACATTGGTGATTCCCTGGAGTAATGGAGGGGTTAAACTGAAATAATTGCTTAATTCTAATAACTCTACAAAAATCCGCACCCCTATCCTTAATCTCATACCAAATTAACAATGATATATTCCTAGAAATAATCATTGTAACATCAGTAATAATTGGAGCTATCGGGGGATTAAATCAAACATCACTACGAAAAATCATAACATACTCATCAATTAACCACACAGGTTGAATAATATCGGCAATAATTACAGGAAATGATATATGAGTAACATATTTCACAATCTACTCAATACTAACATTAACAGTAGTGTCGATTGTAAAAACCACCAAATTATCTTTCGTTAACCAAATAGCAATAACAGAAAAGAAGAACAAACTAACAAAATTCCTTGTATTCACAAGAATTTTATCATTAGGAGGTTTGCCGCCATTCTTGGGATTTATACCAAAATGAATAGTCATTCAAGCTATAATAACCAACGAAATAAAAACAACAGCCACAATAATGGTTTTAATATCAGTAGTAACGTTATATTACTACATACGAATGACATACTCAAGTTTAATAATACTACACCTAGAAACAAAATGATTAATTGCCCAACCTATTAATAAAACACCTAAACACATTATTTTATTAACATCAATCTCAATTACGGGGTTAATAATATCAGAAATAATCATGAACTTAGATTAAAGGCTTTAAGTTAAACAAACTAATATCCTTCAAAGCTATAAATAAAGAAAATCTTTAAGCCTTAGTAGCAAAACTACCCCTATAGAATTGCATTCTATAATCACCTAATGAATATAAAGCTATAGTAGAAGGGAAAATCCCATAAATAGATTTACAATCTATCACCTAAAATCAGACATTCCACTAATAATTAAACGATGGTTATTCTCAACAAACCATAAAGATATTGGAACATTATACTTCATCTTCGGGGCATGATCCGGAATATTAGGAACATCATTAAGAATATTAATCCGAGCAGAACTTGGTCAACCAGGATCCTTAATTGGAGACGACCAAATTTACAATGTAATCGTAACCGCACATGCATTTATCATAATCTTTTTCATGGTTATACCAATTCTAATTGGGGGTTTTGGAAATTGATTAGTACCACTCATACTTGGGGCCCCTGATATAGCATTTCCACGAATGAATAACATAAGATTTTGACTACTCCCACCCTCACTTACACTCCTCCTAACCAGAAGTATAGTAGAAAGAGGAGCTGGAACAGGGTGAACAGTGTATCCCCCGTTAGCTAGAGGAATCGCCCATGCGGGAGCATCAGTAGATTTAACAATTTTCTCCTTACACCTAGCAGGTGTATCGTCAATTTTAGGAGCAGTAAACTTTATCTCAACAGCAATTAATATAAAACCATCAAGTATGAAATCTGAACAAATACCCCTATTTGTATGAGCAGTAATTATTACCGCCACCTTATTATTACTATCACTACCAGTACTAGCAGGGGCTATCACAATATTATTAACTGATCGAAATTTGAACACCTCCTTCTTTGACCCAGCGGGAGGTGGAGACCCAATTCTTTACCAACACTTATTTTGATTTTTCGGACATCCAGAAGTATATATTCTAATTCTCCCAGGATTTGGGATAATTTCCCACATCATTTCCCATGAAAGAGGAAAAAAAGAAGCTTTTGGAAACCTAGGAATAATCTTTGCCATACTAGCAATTGGGTTATTAGGATTTGTAGTATGAGCACATCATATATTTACAGTAGGAATAGATGTCGATACACGAGCATATTTTACATCAGCTACAATAATTATTGCAGTACCAACTGGAATTAAAATCTTCAGATGATTAGCAACAATCCAAGGATCAAAATTATCATATAGACCCACATGCTTATGATCAATAGGATTTGTTTTCCTATTTACAATAGGGGGGCTAACGGGGGTAGTCCTAGCAAATTCATCAATCGATATTGTACTACATGACACATATTATGTAGTAGCTCACTTCCACTACGTTCTATCAATAGGAGCCGTATTCGCTATCATAGCCGGATTTATCCACTGATACCCATTATTTACAGGACTAACAATAAATCCAAAATGATTGAAAACTCAATTCACAATTATATTCCTGGGAGTAAATATAACGTTCTTCCCGCAACACTTCCTAGGACTAGCTGGAATACCACGACGATATTCAGATTATCCAGATGCATACACTACATGAAATATTATCTCATCAATGGGGTCAACCATCTCATTTATTGGAGTGATAATGTTTATTTACATTTTATGAGAAAGAATAAGAACTAAACGACAAGTGTTAAGATCAACACATACAAGAAACTCAATTGAATGAATCCAAGATCTGCCCCCATCAGAACACAGATATTCAGAACTACCAACAATTATCAATTAATAAAATCTAATATGGCAGAGAAGTGCAGTGGATTTAAGCTCCACAAATAAAGTACTAAAAACTTTTATTAGAAAATGACAACATGATCATGCATGAATTTACAAGATAGAGCATCACCAATCATAGAACAACTAATCTTCTTCCATGATCATACCATAATAATCATCACAATAATTCTAGCAATAGTATTATACTTCATAGCATCAACAATTATTAACGAACTCGTAGACCGATATATACTAGAAGGTCAAACAATAGAACTAATATGAACAATTGTGCCAGCAGTAATTCTTCTATTCATCACCACTCCATCTTTACGATTATTATACCTTATAGACGAAATCCACAACCCAATTATAACAATTAAAACTATTGGACACCAATGATACTGAAGTTATGAATACTCAGACTTCGTCAACGTTGAATTCGACTCATATATAACACCATATGAGGGAGACAATAAAAGAATATTCCGACTACTAGAAACAGATAACCACGTAACTTTACCAATACACTCATTCATCCGAATTATCGTAACAGCTGCTGATGTACTTCACTCGTGAACAATCCCTAGATTGGGGATCAAAGCCGATGCAACACCAGGCCGATTAAATCAATCAAGATTTATAATCAACCGCCCTGGACTACTTTATGGTCAATGCTCAGAAATCTGCGGAGCAAACCACAGATTCATACCCATCGTAATTGAAAGAGTATCAACAGAGAATTTTATTGAATGAATTAAAAAACTAAGCGAATCAATAGGTGACTGAAAGCAAGTAATGGTCTCTTAAACCAAATAATAGTAAATTAGCAATTACTCCTATTGGGGGGATTAGTTAAAAATAACATTAGATCGTCAAACTAAAATAACCAAATAAATGGTATCCCCCTCATCCCACAAATAATACCCCTTAGATGATTAATTTTATTCATCTCGTTTTCAACAATTTTCGTATTATTCAACACAATAAACTACTTCTCATTTACCCAAACAAATAAAAAGATACAAAAAAAAATTAAATTAACAAAAAAAACAAACTGAAAATGATAAGAAACTTATTCTCAGTATTTGACCCATCAACAAACATATTTAACACATCAATAAATTGATTAAGAACTATATTAGGATTATTAATCATCCCCACAATAATATGAATAATTCCATCTCGAAACAACGCAGCATGAAATAAAACAATAAAAAAAATACACGAAGAGCTTAAAACACTCCTAGGAACAAAAAAAATCAACAACGGAAGAACACTTATATTCACGTCATTATTCTCAATAATCCTAATAAACAATACTTTAGGCTTATTCCCATACATCTTTACTAGAACCAGACACCTAACATTAACATTAACAATAGCCTTACCATTATGAACAAGATTTATAATATTCGGATGAATCAACAACACTAAACACATATTAACCCACCTTGTACCACAAGGAACACCACCGATCCTAATACCATTTATAGTGTGCATTGAAACAATCAGAAACATTATTCGCCCAGGAACATTAGCTATCCGATTAACAGCAAATATAATTGCAGGTCACCTATTAATAACACTACTAGGAGAAAATGGATCATCAATAGCATACTCAATAATCAGCATCCTAATTATTACACAGATTGCTCTACTAACATTAGAGACAGCAGTAGCAATCATTCAATCATATGTATTCGCAGTACTAAGAACATTATATTCTAGAGAAATCAATTAAAATGACAAACCACATAAATCACACATTCCACATAGTAAACCAAAGACCATGACCTCTTATTGGAGCAATGGGAGCCATAATCACATTAACTGGAACAATTAAATGATTCCACCAATATGAACAAACACTAATAAGAATTGGAATAATCACAATAATCATAACAACCATCCAATGATGACGAGATATTACACGAGAGGGCACATACCAAGGATTACATACAAGAAAAGTAACTAAAGGGTTACGATGAGGTATAATCCTATTCATTACATCAGAAGTATTCTTCTTCGTCTCCTTCTTTTGAGCATTTTTCCACAGAAGATTATCACCAACAAACGAACTCGGATCAATGTGACCACCAACTGGAATTCAAGTATTTAATCCCCTACAAATTCCACTTCTAAATACCGCAATCCTCCTATCATCAGGGGTAACTATCACTTGAGCACATCATAGAATCTTAGAAAACAATTATAACCAGGGGTTACAAGGACTATTTATAACTGTAATCCTAGGATTATATTTCACAGCACTACAAGCATACGAATATATAGAATCACCATTCACTATTGCCGACTCGGTTTATGGAGCCACGTTCTTTGTAGCAACAGGATTCCATGGTCTCCATGTAATCATTGGAACAACCTTCCTAATCACATGTTTAATACGACACCTAACACTTCATTTCTCATCAAACCACCATATAGGATTTGAAGCAGCCGCATGATATTGACATTTTGTAGATGTAGTATGACTATTCTTATATATCTCAATTTACTGATGAGGAAGATAACCAAATAAATTTATCTAATATAAAAAGTATACTTGACTTCCAATCAAGAAGTTCAAAAAATGAGATAAATAATAAAAATAGTAACAACAATAATAACAACAATCATAATACTATCAACAATTATCATAATAATTGCGACAGCAATATCAAAAAAAAACATTGAAGACCGAGAAAAAAGATCACCATTTGAGTGCGGGTTTGACCCCATGGGATCTGCACGACTCCCGTTTTCCTTACGATTTTTCCTAATCGCAATTATATTTCTAGTATTCGACGTAGAAATTGCACTCCTATTACCAATAACAATCGTGATAACAAGATCAAACATAATATCATGAGCCACAATCAGAACATTATTTATTGTAATCCTAATCATCGGGTTATATCACGAATGAAATCAAGGATCCTTAGAGTGAGCAGAATAAGGGATTGTAGTTAATAATAACATTTGGTTTGCAATCAAAAAGTACTAATATAGTCTATCTCAAAGTAAGAAGCGATTAACGCAATCAATTTCGACCTGATCTTAGATAAATTTTATCCTTACTTAAAATTAACTGAAACCAAATAGAGGTATATTACTGTTAATAATAAAAATGAATAACCAAATTCCAGTTAAAGAAATGAATAGATTAAGTGAAAGCTGCTAACTTATCACTATAGCGGTTAAAATCCGTTTACATTTCTATTTATATAGTTTAAAAAAAACATTACACTTTCACTGTAAAAATAAATAAATATTTTATAAATACTTAAAGATAAAAATATCTCAATAACATCTTCAATGTTATGCTCTAAATAAGCTATTCAAGTACATAAATATAAAAAAAACTAACAAATTAATCCAAACAACAATAAAAAATATATAAACCCTAAGACTACCATACTGCAACCATTGATTGCCCTTAGCCAAAAAAGAAAAAAACCAAAAAAGACCCTGACCACCAAAAAACTCTCTCCAACCGGAATCAAAAGACTTAATAATAACATATCCATAATTCAAAGGAAACAAAGAAACACCATAAACAAAAACATAAGGTATAAACCACATAGACCCAAAAAAAAAAGAAGACTTATATAAAAATATAGAAAAAAGAAACTCACCTAAATCAACCTTAGATAATTCATAACCTAACCAACCACCCAAAATTCTAACTAACAAAACTGAAGTCCTCAAATAAAAAGGCAAGCAAATAACAAAAGGGGTAGGAAAAATTAATCATCTCAACATTCTACCACCAAAAATAACAACAACAAGTAAACCCAACATACCAGTACATATATTATTACCAGCATCCTCAAAAGAACAAAAAGAAGACAAATTAAAATCACCGAACAAAACATAATAAAATAAACGGAAAGAATAACAAACAGTTAAACCAGTAGACAAAAAAAACAATAGCAAACCAAAAAAATTAAAATAACCTAATAAAACCATCTCCAAAATAAGATCCCTAGAATAAAAACCAGCCAAAAACGGCATACCACACAAAGCAAAACTAGAAACAACCAAACAAGAAGAAGTAAAAGGCATAAAAAAAGAAACACCACCCATAAAACGAATATCTTGAGAATCACCCATAACATGAATAACCACCCCCGCACACATAAACAAAAGAGCCTTAAACAAAGCATGAGTTAACAGATGAAAAAAGGCCAATTCAGGAAAACCAAAAGAAACAATACCAACTATTAACCCCAATTGACTAAGAGTAGAGAGAGCAATAACCCTCCTCAAATCAAACTCAAAATTAGCCCCCAAACCAGATATAAACATAGTTAAACCCGAAACCAACAACAAAAATCTATTAAGAATCACCAAAAGAACATCTAAAACGAATAAGCAAATAAACACCAGCAGTAACTAAAGTAGAAGAATGAACTAAAGCAGAAACAGGAGTAGGAGCTGCCATAGCAGCTGGCAATCAAGAAGAAAAAGGAATCTGAGCTCTCCTAGTTATAGCAGCCAAAACAACAAGAAAGGAAATAAAATTCATTTCCATTCTACCCCTTATAAAAAACAAATAATACACATAATTCCAACTACCAAAATTAAACATCCAAGCAATAGATATTAAAAGAGCAACATCACCAACACGATTAGACAAAGCAGTCAACATACCAGCACCATAAGATTTAAAATTCTGATAATAAATAACCAAACAATAAGAAACTAACCCCAAACCATCTCAACCTAATAAAATTCTGATTAAATTAGGTCTTAAAATCAAAAACATCATAGAAACAACAAACAACAAAACCAAATAAATAAAACGATAAATATTCAAATCCCCATGTATATAATCATCTCTATAAAGAACAACTAAAGAAGAAATAAAAAAAACAAAACCCAAGAAAAATAAGGATATTCAATCAAAAAGAAGAGTCATAACCACAGAACTAGAATTCAAGGTAATAATATCCCACTCAATAAAATAAACTAAGTCCTTAACAACAAAAACAAAACCAACAAAAAAAGACAAAATACCAAAAAATAAAAGGAAAAAAAAACTAACAAAACAAATTGAAATAAAATTCACGACCCAAGGCAAAAAATGCATCATTGACACCACAAACCAATATTTTAATTAAACTACTTAAATTTTTATAACCAAAAAGAAACGACATCTCTAAACAAAATAAACAAATTTAATGGAAACCAGTGCAAAAAAACCAATAAAAATTCACGAACATAAAACATTGAACATGAATAAATACCCGAATAAAAACTACCATGCTGACTATAAGAATATATATATAAAGTATAAGCAGCACCAAAAAAAGACAAACCCCCCAACATCAATATAGTCAACCAAGACCAAGAAATCAAACTTCTAAATAAAACAACCTCACCTAACAAATTCAAAGAAGGAGGAGCTGCTATATTACAAGATCTCAATAAAAACCACCATATAGACATTCTGGGTATCAAACACATTAAACCCCTATTAACCAATAAACTACGACTACCCGTCCGCTCATAAACAATATTAACAAGACAAAACAAACCAGAAGAACATAAACCATGAGCAATCATCAAAACATAAGAACCACAAAACCCCCAATAATTGACAGTCATAATACCACAAACAACAATACCCATATGAGCAACAGAAGAATAAGCAACTAATGACTTCAAATCAGTCTGACGCAAACAAACCAATCTAACCAAAAACCCACCTAACAAACTAATAGAAATCCAGAAAAAATTCAAATTAAAAGAAAAATTAACTAAAAAAACCATAACACGAATTAAACCATAACCACCCAACTTCAACAAAACACCAGCCAAAATCATTGAACCAGAAATAGGTGCTTCAACATGAGCCTTAGGTAACCACAAATGAACTAAAAATAAAGGAATCCTAACCAAAAAAGCAAAGACTATGCAAAAATAAAAAAAAACTCTCGACAAACAAGGATCAAACAAAAAAAAAAAACACAGCAAACCAGAAGAATTATAAATCCCAATAACACCAATCAACAAAGGCAAGGAAGCAAATAAAGTATATAAAATCAAATAAATACCAGCCTGAAGACGCTCAGGCTGATAACCCCAACCCAAAATTAAAAACAAAGTAGGAACAAGTCTACCCTCAAAAAACAAGTAAAAAGAAAACAAATCAACACTACCAAACGAACAAAATAATATAATCATCAAAAACAAAATCATAAACAAAAAAAATTCAGAAAAATAAGAAGAACGAAAAACTGACTCTCTAGCTAACAACATCAATGAACAAATCCAAAATCTAAGAAAAATTAAACCATAAGAAATATAATCACAACCTAAAAAATAACTAAGATTACCCCAACAAAAAAAATAAGGAAAAACAAAAAAAAAAGACAAACACAAGAAAAACAAGAAAGAATTAATCAATCACCAAAAATTTAAAAAACACAAAGGGATCAAAAAAATTAAAGAAAATAAAAACCTTAACATTGAAGCATCCCAAAAGAACGATAATAATCATTCCCATATCTACGAATTATTGAAACAAGAATAGATAAACCCAAAGAACCCTCACAAACAGAAAAAACTAAAAAAACAATAACAAAATAAAACTCATAATTAAAACCACATAAATAATAATACATCAAAACAAACAAAGACAAAACCATAAACTCTAAACTCAATAAAGTAATCAACAAATGCTTACGATCCATACAAAAAACCCACAAACCACAAAGAAAAAAGGTAGAAAAATAAAAAAATATTAACATTAAAAAGTCTTAATAATTTAATAAAAATATTGGTCTTGTAAATCAAAAATGAGAAAAACCTCTTAAGACTTCAGAGAAAAGAAAACCCTATCATTAATTCCCAAAACTAACATTTTTATTAAACTACACTCTGATATTATAAAAACAATAGTAATCTCAAGAACATCAATAAGAATAATATTCACACAAATAAAACACCCTATAGCCATAGGAATAATCACAATAATACAAACCATCTTAACATGCACAATTAGAGGAATAATAAACCAAAAATTCTGATTCCCATATATTTTATTCCTAGTATTCCTAGGAGGAATACTAGTACTATTCATCTACATAACAAGACTAGCATCAAATGAAATAATATTTTTATCAATAAAACTATCAGCAGCAACAGCAATCATGACAGCAATAATATTCATAATAAGAATAGAGGAATCATACACATGAACATATGAACATAAATTAAGAGCAAACGAAAAAACAAACTTAATATTAGAAAAATTCTATAACCTACCTACAGGATCAACAACACTTATATTAGCCCTATATCTACTATTAACACTAATTGTAGTTGCAAAAATCACAAATATTTCAGAAGGACCATTACGAAAATCAAAATAATGAATAAACCCATACGAAAAAACCACCCACTAATCAAAATTATAAACAACGCACTAGTAGATCTACCCACCCCATCAAATATTAGAACATGATGAAACTTTGGATCCTTATTAGGATTATGTTTAGGTATACAAATCATCACAGGACTATTCCTAGCTATACACTACTGCCCCAACACTGAATCAGCATTCTCAAGAGTAGTACACATTTGCCGAGATGTAAATTATGGGTGATTACTACGAACACTACACGCTAACGGAGGATCAATATTCTTCATTTGCATATACATACACATTGGACGAAATATATACTACGGATCATACAACTTCACAGAAACATGAAATATTGGAGTAGTAATCTTCTTCACTACTATAGGAACAGCTTTTATAGGATATGTACTACCATGGGGGCAAATATCATTCTGAGGGGCAACAGTAATCACTAATTTACTATCAGCAATCCCATATGTAGGAACAGAACTAGTACAATGAGTTTGAGGGGGATTCGCCGTAGACAACGCCACTTTAAATCGATTCTTCACATTACACTTCCTAATACCATTTATAATTCTAGCAATAGTAATTATTCACTTAACATTCCTACACCAAACAGGATCAAACAACCCAACAGGAATAAATAGAAATACCGACAAAATCCCATTCCACCCATACTTCACTATCAAAGACACAGTAGGATTCATTTTATTAATTATAATATTATCAATATTATCACTAAAAGAACCTTACCTTCTTGGAGATCCAGACAACTTTATCCCTGCAAACCCACTAGTAACACCAATTCATATTCAACCCGAATGATATTTCCTATTTGCATACGCAATCTTACGATCAATTCCTAATAAATTAGGAGGAGTAATTGCTCTATTTATATCAATCGCAATCTTATTAATCCTACCCCTACAAAAAACCAAATTCCGAGGAACACAGTTCTACCCAATCAACCAAATTATATTCTGGCTAATAACAAACACTGTAATCCTATTAACATGAATTGGAGCCCGACCAGTTGAAGAACCATATATTATAACAGGACAAATACTAACAGTAATATACTTCTCATACTACATCACGAACCCAATAATAACAAAAATGTGAGACAAGACAACAAAATAGTCGGAAAGCTTTATGATAAGCAAATACCTTGAAAGTAAGAGAAAGGAGTTTAAATCCCCTACCGACTTAAAACATACTCAAATTAATACACTAAAACAAAGAGTAAAAAAATAACCTAACACCCAAAACAAAAATTAAATAATTCAAAGAAACAGGCAAAAAACTCCTCCAAGATATATACATCAACCTATCATAACGAAAACGAGGCAAAGTACCACGAACCCAAACAAATAAAAAAGAAACAAAAGAAACCCTTAAAAAGAAAAAAAAAGAATACAAATCACAACCCAAAAACATAACACAAAACAAAACACTCATAAACAAAATTCTAGCATACTCAGCCAAAAAAATTAAAGCAAACCCTCCAGATCTATACTCAACATTAAAACCAGAAACCAACTCAGACTCACCCTCAGCAAAATCAAAAGGAGTTCGATTAGTCTCCGCCAAACAAGAAACAAATCAAACTAAAACCAAAGGCAAAGAAAAAAAAACTAACCAAACATAAAACTGAAAATAAAAAAAAGAAACCAAATTATAACCACAAACCAAAAAAACAAAAGACAATAAAATCAAAGCAAGTCTAACCTCATAAGAAATAGATTGAGCAACTGCACGCATACACCCCAACAAAGAATAATTAGAATTAGAAGACCAACCAGCAACCATAAGAGAATAAACACCAAGTCTAGTACAACACAAAAAAAACAATAAACCTAAATCAAAAGAAAAAAAACCACCAAAATAAGGAATAACCAACCAAATAATTAAAGAAAGAAACAAACCAAACACAGGAGCAAAATAATAAGGCAAATAATTAGAAACATAAGGAAAACACTGCTCCCTAACAAACAACTTAACCACATCTCTAAAAGGTTGAAGCAAACCTAAAAACCCCACCCTATTAGGACCCTTACGAATATGAATATAACCTAAAACCCTACGCTCAAGTAAAGTAAGAAAAGCTACACCAACCATAACAAAAATAGACAATAAAAAAAAAACAACAAACAAAAATAAAAAGTCATTAAACACTACTACATATAAAATAAATTTATATTAGAAGATTCTAAATCCACTGCACTTCTCTGCCAAAATAGTAATTAATAATAATCAAACAACATAAAATTATTTATTGAAAGTGGTCCTTTCGTACTAACTCACAAAACAAATTATAGATAGAAACCAACCTGGCTCACGCCGGTCTGAACTCAGATCATGTAGGATTTTAAAGGTCGAACAGACCTAATCAATTAAAGCTTCTACACCAAAAATTCACCCTAATCCAACATCGAGGTCGCAAACCCCCCTGTCAATAAGAACTTTCAAGAAAGATTACGCTGTTATCCCTAAGGTAATTTAATCTTAAAATCAATAATAAAGGATCAAAAAAAATATAAATAAATAAACAAAAAAAAGAAGAGTTAAACAAATCTCCTAGCCGCCCCAGCAAAATAAACAAAACAATATTAAAAAAAACCAACAAAAAAATCATCACAAATATAAAACTCTATAGGGTCTTCTCGTCCCATAAAAAAATTTAGGTATTCTTACCTAAAACCAAAATTCAATACATCAAAAAGAGACAGATTATATCTCGTCAAACCATTCATTCCAGCCCACAATTAAAAGACTAATGATTATGCTACCTTTGCACGGTCAAAATACCGCGGCCCTTCAAAAAAATCAGCGGGCAGGCCATACCTCAAAAAAACACAAGAGAAGTTGTTTTTGATAAACAGGCGGATATAAAAATTGCCGAATTCCTTTTAAAGAAATAAAAAATAAAACACAAAATAAAAAAGAATATACTAATCCTACCATTATTACAAATAAAAAACAATTAAAAAATAAACCCCAGTAAAAAATTAAACAAAACATAAAGAAAAAATAACTAAAAATAAAATTTGAACATACTTAAAAAGATAGTTAACATAAAACCCACCAAAATAAACAAAACAAAACAAATTATAAAAATATGAAACGAAGCTAAACCCCCGAAACATTTGCAAAAAATAAAAATAACCTAAGAAAAAGAAACTTTAAATAAATTACATGAATTAAATTCATTTCCCAAGGAACCAGATACCATCAAATACGAATAGCATATCACCACCAATAAAATATTATTAATGCTTATAAAACAGCAACTAAAATAAATAATTAACTCACTTGAAATCGGGAAATAGAAAATAAATAATAAAATTTAATAAGCCCTGATACACAAGGTACAACAAACAAAATAAACTTTCAAAAAACAAAATAAATAAACCTATACAGTACAAAGTAAACTATAATTAAAAAAATCAAACCAAAAAAATATACAATGACAATAAAATACTTCCATTAAAACAAAATAAAAACCATTAAAAACAATAAACTACATATCAAATCAGACCACACTGAATCGCACAGCAAACTCTCCAATGTAAATGAAAATACCTCCTAGGTATATAATCTGTATCATTCCAGCTACACCTTCCGGTACAACCACTCTGTTACGACTTATCTCGCCTCTTAAACAACGAGAGCGACGGGCGATGTGTACATACTTTAGAACCAAAATCACAAAAACAATCTTCAAATAATTACAATCAAATCCAATTTCATGAAAGAAATTTCAACAAACAATCCAAAATTAATAACAATGTAATCCACCACCAACTTAAATAAAAGCTGCACCTTGACCTGAAATAAACCAAAATAAAGGAAAGAAAAAATTATAACCCTAAAAAGATTCTCATTATAACGGCGGTATACAAACAAAAAAAATAAGCAAGGTCCAACGCGGATTATCGATAATAGGGCAGATTCCTCTGAACGGAATAAAATACCGCCAAATTCTTTAAGTTTCAAGAACATAACTAATACTACTCAGGCCACAAAATTAACATCAAAAATAATAGGGTATCTAATCCTAGTCTAAAAAAAGATTTCATAGCCTACAAAACAACAAGGGGGAAAAACAAGAAATTGAAATTTCACCAAAAATCAAAAGAAATTAAACCCAAAAATTAAATAAAACTATCAACCAAAAAATATTTGCTTGAGCTCCATGTATAACCGCGGCTGCTGGCACAAATTTAACCAACTCTAAAAAATATAACTAAATCTGAGTCACCTCAATATATAAAAATAAATAATGCGAATAAAAAAACAAACAACATTAAGAAAAAACAAATCACGCAAAAACTTACATATAAAAAAAATTAAGAACAAACATAAAAGCAAGAATAAAACTACTCTCTATAAACAACAACAACAAGAAAGGTACGACAAAAAAAAGTACAAACAACAAAAACCAAGTAACAAGCAAGAGTACCCCCCACCCACAAACCAACCAAAAAATCTTTTTCTTGCCCAACTCTAATAGATCAAAACTTTTCAAAGACCAACCATGAAAATAAAACTACTCTATAAACAACAACAACAAGAAAGGTACGACAAAAAAAAGTACAAACAACAAAAACCAAGTAACAAGCAAGAGTACTCCCTTTTTTAGATCTCATTTTTTTTAGATTTACAAAATGAGATCTAAAAACTATATAAATGTTTATCTTAATAGAATTAATACATCAATAAGATAAATAATTTAAAATAAGTAATTATTTAATATGACTTATATTTAATATAAGATTCAATTTATCTTATTAAATATATTATATATATAGAATCTAAAATTTTCTTTTTAGGTATTTGTATTCAATATAATTAATTTTATTATAATAATACTTATTTAAAATAAATCCTATCTTTAGTAACTTAAATCAATTCTATTCAAATAATTAATTTTATTAATATAGGTTATTATTATATAAAAAAACACACCTTAAAGAAAACTAACAAACAGAGAACAAAATAAAAATCACTAAAACCAAAACAAACCCCAAAAACAAAAACCAAACCGCCCCAAAAAAATAACATAAAATACAAAAAAAAAACACAAAACAAAACAAAACAAAACAAAACAAAACAAAACAAAACAAAACAAAATGGAGTGCCTGAAAAAGGATTACTATGATAGGGTAAATAATGTATAAAAATACCTCCATTACGTTAAATAGAGTCAAACCATTCCCTGAAATATCAAAAATTCCCGTGCACCATACACTAAAACGTAAAAATTAGAAAAGTAAGCTAATAAAGCTAATGGGTTCATACCCCATAAATAGAGTAAATACTCTCTCTTCTAATGCCCAACAACTCAACAAAAATCCTCTTATTAACAACGTTAACAAGAGGTATTTTAATCTCAATTTCCTCTAATTCATGATTTGGAGCATGAATGGGGTTAGAGATTAATTTACTATCATTTATTCCAATAATGATAGAAAAAAAAAATATCTACACCACAGAAGCCTCACTAAAATACTTTATTGTACAAGCAGGGGCTTCATCAATACTATTATTCATAGTAATAATAAGAGCAATAGAAGAAAGAATATTAATTAACTCGGACAACTTATATACACAAATATTAATAAACACACCCCTATTACTAAAAGGGGGGGTCGCCCCAATACATTGGTGATTCCCTGGAGTAATGGAGGGGTTAAACTGAAATAATTGCTTAATTCTAATAACTCTACAAAAATCCGCACCCCTATCCTTAATCTCATACCAAATTAACAATGATATATTCCTAGAAATAATCATTGTAACATCAGTAATAATTGGAGCTATCGGGGGATTAAATCAAACATCACTACGAAAAATCATAACATACTCATCAATTAACCACACAGGTTGAATAATATCGGCAATAATTACAGGAAATGATATATGAGTAACATATTTCACAATCTACTCAATACTAACATTAACAGTAGTGTCGATTGTAAAAACCACCAAATTATCTTTCGTTAACCAAATAGCAATAACAGAAAAGAAGAACAAACTAACAAAATTCCTTGTATTCACAAGAATTTTATCATTAGGAGGTTTGCCGCCATTCTTGGGATTTATACCAAAATGAATAGTCATTCAAGCTATAATAACCAACGAAATAAAAACAACAGCCACAATAATGGTTTTAATATCAGTAGTAACGTTATATTACTACATACGAATGACATACTCAAGTTTAATAATACTACACCTAGAAACAAAATGATTAATTGCCCAACCTATTAATAAAACACCTAAACACATTATTTTATTAACATCAATCTCAATTACGGGGTTAATAATATCAGAAATAATCATGAACTTAGATTAAAGGCTTTAAGTTAAACAAACTAATATCCTTCAAAGCTATAAATAAAGAAAATCTTTAAGCCTTAGTAGCAAAACTACCCCTATAGAATTGCATTCTATAATCACCTAATGAATATAAAGCTATAGTAGAAGGGAAAATCCCATAAATAGATTTACAATCTATCACCTAAAATCAGACATTCCACTAATAATTAAACGATGGTTATTCTCAACAAACCATAAAGATATTGGAACATTATACTTCATCTTCGGGGCATGATCCGGAATATTAGGAACATCATTAAGAATATTAATCCGAGCAGAACTTGGTCAACCAGGATCCTTAATTGGAGACGACCAAATTTACAATGTAATCGTAACCGCACATGCATTTATCATAATCTTTTTCATGGTTATACCAATTCTAATTGGGGGTTTTGGAAATTGATTAGTACCACTCATACTTGGGGCCCCTGATATAGCATTTCCACGAATGAATAACATAAGATTTTGACTACTCCCACCCTCACTTACACTCCTCCTAACCAGAAGTATAGTAGAAAGAGGAGCTGGAACAGGGTGAACAGTGTATCCCCCGTTAGCTAGAGGAATCGCCCATGCGGGAGCATCAGTAGATTTAACAATTTTCTCCTTACACCTAGCAGGTGTATCGTCAATTTTAGGAGCAGTAAACTTTATCTCAACAGCAATTAATATAAAACCATCAAGTATGAAATCTGAACAAATACCCCTATTTGTATGAGCAGTAATTATTACCGCCACCTTATTATTACTATCACTACCAGTACTAGCAGGGGCTATCACAATATTATTAACTGATCGAAATTTGAACACCTCCTTCTTTGACCCAGCGGGAGGTGGAGACCCAATTCTTTACCAACACTTATTTTGATTTTTCGGACATCCAGAAGTATATATTCTAATTCTCCCAGGATTTGGGATAATTTCCCACATCATTTCCCATGAAAGAGGAAAAAAAGAAGCTTTTGGAAACCTAGGAATAATCTTTGCCATACTAGCAATTGGGTTATTAGGATTTGTAGTATGAGCACATCATATATTTACAGTAGGAATAGATGTCGATACACGAGCATATTTTACATCAGCTACAATAATTATTGCAGTACCAACTGGAATTAAAATCTTCAGATGATTAGCAACAATCCAAGGATCAAAATTATCATATAGACCCACATGCTTATGATCAATAGGATTTGTTTTCCTATTTACAATAGGGGGGCTAACGGGGGTAGTCCTAGCAAATTCATCAATCGATATTGTACTACATGACACATATTATGTAGTAGCTCACTTCCACTACGTTCTATCAATAGGAGCCGTATTCGCTATCATAGCCGGATTTATCCACTGATACCCATTATTTACAGGACTAACAATAAATCCAAAATGATTGAAAACTCAATTCACAATTATATTCCTGGGAGTAAATATAACGTTCTTCCCGCAACACTTCCTAGGACTAGCTGGAATACCACGACGATATTCAGATTATCCAGATGCATACACTACATGAAATATTATCTCATCAATGGGGTCAACCATCTCATTTATTGGAGTGATAATGTTTATTTACATTTTATGAGAAAGAATAAGAACTAAACGACAAGTGTTAAGATCAACACATACAAGAAACTCAATTGAATGAATCCAAGATCTGCCCCCATCAGAACACAGATATTCAGAACTACCAACAATTATCAATTAATAAAATCTAATATGGCAGAGAAGTGCAGTGGATTTAAGCTCCACAAATAAAGTACTAAAAACTTTTATTAGAAAATGACAACATGATCATGCATGAATTTACAAGATAGAGCATCACCAATCATAGAACAACTAATCTTCTTCCATGATCATACCATAATAATCATCACAATAATTCTAGCAATAGTATTATACTTCATAGCATCAACAATTATTAACGAACTCGTAGACCGATATATACTAGAAGGTCAAACAATAGAACTAATATGAACAATTGTGCCAGCAGTAATTCTTCTATTCATCACCACTCCATCTTTACGATTATTATACCTTATAGACGAAATCCACAACCCAATTATAACAATTAAAACTATTGGACACCAATGATACTGAAGTTATGAATACTCAGACTTCGTCAACGTTGAATTCGACTCATATATAACACCATATGAGGGAGACAATAAAAGAATATTCCGACTACTAGACAGATAACCACGTAACTTTACCAATACACTCATTCATCCGAATTATCGTAACAGCTGCTGATGTACTTTCACTCGTGAACAATCCCTAGATTGGGGATCAAAGCCGATGCAACACCAGGCCGATTAAATCAATCAAGATTTATAATCAACCGCCCTGGACTACTTTATGGTCAATGCTCAGAAATCTGCGGAGCAAACCACAGATTCATACCCATCGTAATTGAAAGAGTATCAACAGAGAATTTTATTGAATGAATTAAAAAACTAAGCGAATCATAGGTGACTGAAAGCAAGTAATGGTCTCTTAAACCAAATAATAGTAAATTAGCAATTACTCCTATTGGGGGGATTAGTTAAAAATAACATTAGATCGTCAAACTAAAATAACCAAATAAATGGTATCCCCCTCATCCCACAAATAATACCCCTTAGATGATTAATTTTATTCATCTCGTTTTCAACAATTTTCGTATTATTCAACACAATAAACTACTTCTCATTTACCCAAACAAATAAAAAGATACAAAAAAAAATTAAATTAACAAAAAAACAAACTGAAAATGATAAGAAACTTATTCTCAGTATTTGACCCATCAACAAACATATTTAACACATCAATAAATTGATTAAGAACTATATTAGGATTATTAATCATCCCCACAATAATATGAATAATTCCATCTCGAAACAACGCAGCATGAAATAAAACAATAAAAAAAATACACGAAGAGCTTAAAACACTCCTAGGAACAAAAAAAATCAACAACGGAAGAACACTTATATTCACGTCATTATTCTCAATAATCCTAATAAACAATACTTTAGGCTTATTCCCATACATCTTTACTAGAACCAGACACCTAACATTAACATTAACAATAGCCTTACCATTATGAACAAGATTTATAATATTCGGATGAATCAACAACACTAAACACATATTAACCCACCTTGTACCACAAGGAACACCACCGATCCTAATACCATTTATAGTGTGCATTGAAACAATCAGAAACATTATTCGCCCAGGAACATTAGCTATCCGATTAACAGCAAATATAATTGCAGTCACCTATTAATAACACTACTAGGAGAAAATGGATCATCAATAGCATACTCAATAATCAGCATCCTAATTATTACACAGATTGCTCTACTAACATTAGAGACAGCAGTAGCAATCATTCAATCATATGTATTCGCAGTACTAAGAACATTATATTCTAGAGAAATCAATTAAAATGACAAACCACATAAATCACACATTCCACATAGTAAACCAAAGACCATGACCTCTTATTGGAGCAATGGGAGCCATAATCACATTAACTGGAACAATTAAATGATTCCACCAATATGAACAAACACTAATAAGAATTGGAATAATCACAATAATCATAACAACCATCCAATGATGACGAGATATTACACGAGAGGGCACATACCAAGGATTACATACAAGAAAAGTAACTAAAGGGTTACGATGAGGTATAATCCTATTCATTACATCAGAAGTATTCTTCTTCGTCTCCTTCTTTTGAGCATTTTTCCACAGAAGATTATCACCAACAAACGAACTCGGATCAATGTGACCACCAACTGGAATTCAAGTATTTAATCCCCTACAAATTCCACTTCTAAATACCGCAATCCTCCTATCATCAGGGGTAACTATCACTTGAGCACATCATAGAATCTTAGAAAACAATTATAACCAGGGGTTACAAGGACTATTTATAACTGTAATCCTAGGATTATATTTCACAGCACTACAAGCATACGAATATATAGAATCACCATTCACTATTGCCGACTCGGTTTATGGAGCCACGTTCTTTGTAGCAACAGGATTCCATGGTCTCCATGTAATCATTGGAACAACCTTCCTAATCACATGTTTAATACGACACCTAACACTTCATTTCTCATCAAACCACCATATAGGATTTGAAGCAGCCGCATGATATTGACATTTTGTAGATGTAGTATGACTATTCTTATATATCTCAATTACTGATGAGGAAGATAACCAAATAAATTTATCTAATATAAAAAGTATACTTGACTTCCAATCAAGAAGTTCAAAAAATGAGATAAATAATAAAAATAGTAACAACAATAATAACAACAATCATAATACTATCAACAATTATCATAATAATTGCGACAGCAATATCAAAAAAAAACATTGAAGACCGAGAAAAAAGATCACCATTTGAGTGCGGGTTTGACCCCATGGGATCTGCACGACTCCCGTTTTCCTTACGATTTTTCCTAATCGCAATTATATTTCTAGTATTCGACGTAGAAATTGCACTCCTATTACCAATAACAATCGTGATAACAAGATCAAACATAATATCATGAGCCACAATCAGAACATTATTTATTGTAATCCTAATCATCGGGTTATATCACGAATGAAATCAAGGATCCTTAGAGTGAGCAGAATAAGGGATTGTAGTTAATAATAACATTTGGTTTGCAATCAAAAAGTACTAATATAGTCTATCTCAAAGTAAGAAGCGATTAACGCAATCAATTTCGACCTGATCTTAGATAAATTTTATCCTTACTTAAAATTAACTGAAACCAAATAGAGGTATATTACTGTTAATAATAAAAATGAATAACCAAATTCCAGTTAAAGAAATGAATAGATTAAGTGAAGCTGCTAACTTATCACTATAGCGGTTAAAATCCGTTTACATTTCTATTTATATAGTTTAAAAAAACATTACACTTTCACTGTAAAAATAAATAAATATTTTATAAATACTTAAAGATAAAAATATCTCAATAACATCTTCAATGTTATGCTCTAAATAAGCTATTCAAGTACATAAATATAAAAAAACTAACAAATTAATCCAAACAACAATAAAAAATATATAAACCCTAAGACTACCATACTGCAACCATTGATTGCCCTTAGCCAAAAAAGAAAAAAACCAAAAAAGACCCTGACCACCAAAAAACTCTCTCCAACCGGAATCAAAAGACTTAATAATAACATATCCATAATTCAAAGGAAACAAAGAAACACCATAAACAAAAACATAAGGTATAAACCACATAGACCCAAAAAAAAAAGAAGACTTATATAAAAATATAGAAAAAAGAAACTCACCTAAATCAACCTTAGATAATTCATAACCTAACCAACCACCCAAAATTCTAACTAACAAAACTGAAGTCCTCAAATAAAAAGGCAAGCAAATAACAAAAGGGTAGGAAAAATTAATCATCTCAACATTCTACCACCAAAAATAACAACAACAAGTAAACCCAACATACCAGTACATATATT
>NW_028259272.1:0-33641 GCF_977971745.1 Zootermopsis nevadensis | reverse complement strand
GGGGGTTTGCGACCTCGATGTTGGATTAGGGTGAATTTTTGGTGTAGAAGCTTTAATTGATTAGGTCTGTTCGACCTTTAAAATCCTACATGATCTGAGTTCAGACCGGCGTGAGCCAGGTTGGTTTCTATCTATAATTTGTTTTGTGAGTTAGTACGAAAGGACCACTTTCAATAAATAATTTTATGTTGTTTGATTATTATTAATTACTATTTTGGCAGAGAAGTGCAGTGGATTTAGAATCTTCTAATATAAATTTATTTTATATGTAGTAGTGTTTAATGACTTTTTATTTTTGTTTGTTGTTTTTTTTTATTGTCTATTTTTGTTATGGTTGGTGTAGCTTTTCTTACTTTACTTGAGCGTAGGGTTTTAGGTTATATTCATATTCGTAAGGGTCCTAATAGGGTGGGGTTTTTAGGTTTGCTTCAACCTTTTAGAGATGTGGTTAAGTTGTTTGTTAGGGAGCAGTGTTTTCCTTATGTTTCTAATTATTTGCCTTATTATTTTGCTCCTGTGTTTGGTTTGTTTCTTTCTTTAATTATTTGGTTGGTTATTCCTTATTTTGGTGGTTTTTTTCTTTTGATTTAGGTTTATTGTTTTTTTGTGTTGTACTAGACTTGGTGTTTATTCTCTTATGGTTGCTGGTTGGTCTTCTAATTCTAATTATTCTTTGTTGGGGTGTATGCGTGCAGTTGCTCAATCTATTTCTTATGAGGTTAGACTTGCTTTGATTTTATTGTCTTTTGTTTTTTTGGTTTGTGGTTATAATTTGGTTTCTTTTTTTATTTTCAGTTTTATGTTTGGTTAGTTTTTTTTTCTTTGCCTTTGGTTTTAGTTTGATTTGTTTCTTGTTTGGCGGAGACTAATCGAACTCCTTTTGATTTTGCTGAGGGTGAGTCTGAGTTGGTTTCTGGTTTTAATGTTGAGTATAGATCTGGAGGGTTTGCTTTAATTTTTTTGGCTGAGTATGCTAGAATTTTGTTTATGAGTGTTTTGTTTTGTGTTATGTTTTTGGGTTGTGATTTGTATTCTTTTTTTTTCTTTTTAAGGGTTTCTTTTGTTTCTTTTTTATTTGTTTGGGTTCGTGGTACTTTGCCTCGTTTTCGTTATGATAGGTTGATGTATATATCTTGGAGGAGTTTTTTGCCTGTTTCTTTGAATTATTTAATTTTTGTTTTGGGTGTTAGGTTATTTTTTTACTCTTTGTTTTAGTGTATTAATTTGAGTATGTTTTAAGTCGGTAGGGGATTTAAACTCCTTTCTCTTACTTTCAAGGTATTTGCTTATCATAAAGCTTTCCGACTATTTTGTTGTCTTGTCTCACATTTTTGTTATTATTGGGTTCGTGATGTAGTATGAGAAGTATATTACTGTTAGTATTTGTCCTGTTATAATATATGGTTCTTCAACTGGTCGGGCTCCAATTCATGTTAATAGGATTACAGTGTTTGTTATTAGCCAGAATATAATTTGGTTGATTGGGTAGAACTGTGTTCCTCGGAATTTGGTTTTTTGTAGGGGTAGGATTAATAAGATTGCGATTGATATAAATAGAGCAATTACTCCTCCTAATTTATTAGGAATTGATCGTAAGATTGCGTATGCAAATAGGAAATATCATTCGGGTTGAATATGAATTGGTGTTACTAGTGGGTTTGCAGGGATAAAGTTGTCTGGATCTCCAAGAAGGTAAGGTTCTTTTAGTGATAATATTGATAATATTATAATTAATAAAATGAATCCTACTGTGTCTTTGATAGTGAAGTATGGGTGGAATGGGATTTTGTCGGTATTTCTATTTATTCCTGTTGGGTTGTTTGATCCTGTTTGGTGTAGGAATGTTAAGTGAATAATTACTATTGCTAGAATTATAAATGGTATTAGGAAGTGTAATGTGAAGAATCGATTTAAAGTGGCGTTGTCTACGGCGAATCCCCCTCAAACTCATTGTACTAGTTCTGTTCCTACATATGGGATTGCTGATAGTAAATTAGTGATTACTGTTGCCCCTCAGAATGATATTTGCCCCCATGGTAGTACATATCCTATAAAAGCTGTTCCTATAGTAGTGAAGAAGATTACTACTCCAATATTTCATGTTTCTGTGAAGTTGTATGATCCGTAGTATATATTTCGTCCAATGTGTATGTATATGCAAATGAAGAATATTGATCCTCCGTTAGCGTGTAGTGTTCGTAGTAATCACCCATAATTTACATCTCGGCAAATGTGTACTACTCTTGAGAATGCTGATTCAGTGTTGGGGCAGTAGTGTATAGCTAGGAATAGTCCTGTGATGATTTGTATACCTAAACATAATCCTAATAAGGATCCAAAGTTTCATCATGTTCTAATATTTGATGGGGTGGGTAGATCTACTAGTGCGTTGTTTATAATTTTGATTAGTGGGTGGTTTTTTCGTATGGGTTTATTCATTATTTTGATTTTCGTAATGGTCCTTCTGAAATATTTGTGATTTTTGCAACTACAATTAGTGTTAATAGTAGATATAGGGCTAATATAAGTGTTGTTGATCCTGTAGGTAGGTTATAGAATTTTTCTAATATTAAGTTTGTTTTTTCGTTTGCTCTTAATTTATGTTCATATGTTCATGTGTATGATTCCTCTATTCTTATTATGAATATTATTGCTGTCATGATTGCTGTTGCTGCTGATAGTTTTATTGATAAAAATATTATTTCATTTGATGCTAGTCTTGTTATGTAGATGAATAGTACTAGTATTCCTCCTAGGAATACTAGGAATAAAATATATGGGAATCAGAATTTTTGGTTTATTATTCCTCTAATTGTGCATGTTAAGATGGTTTGTATTATTGTGATTATTCCTATGGCTATAGGGTGTTTTATTTGTGTGAATATTATTCTTATTGATGTTCTTGAGATTACTATTGTTTTTATAATATCAGAGTGTAGTTTAATAAAAATGTTAGTTTTGGGAATTAATGATAGGGTTTTCTTTTCTCTGAAGTCTTAAGAGGTTTTTCTCATTTTTGATTTACAAGACCAATATTTTTATTAAATTATTAAGACTTTTTAATGTTAATATTTTTTTATTTTTCTACCTTTTTTCTTTGTGGTTTGTGGGTTTTTTGTATGGATCGTAAGCATTTGTTGATTACTTTATTGAGTTTAGAGTTTATGGTTTTGTCTTTGTTTGTTTTGATGTATTATTATTTATGTGGTTTTAATTATGAGTTTTATTTTGTTATTGTTTTTTTAGTTTTTTCTGTTTGTGAGGGTTCTTTGGGTTTATCTATTCTTGTTTCAATAATTCGTAGATATGGGAATGATTATTATCGTTCTTTTGGGATGCTTCAATGTTAAGGTTTTTATTTTCTTTAATTTTTTTGATCCCTTTGTGTTTTTTAAATTTTTGGTGATTGATTAATTCTTTCTTGTTTTTCTTGTGTTTGTCTTTTTTTTTTGTTTTTCCTTATTTTTTTTGTTGGGGTAATCTTAGTTATTTTTTAGGTTGTGATTATATTTCTTATGGTTTAATTTTTCTTAGATTTTGGATTTGTTCATTGATGTTGTTAGCTAGAGAGTCAGTTTTTCGTTCTTCTTATTTTTCTGAATTTTTTTTGTTTATGATTTTGTTTTTGATGATTATATTATTTTGTTCGTTTGGTAGTGTTGATTTGTTTTCTTTTTACTTGTTTTTTGAGGGTAGACTTGTTCCTACTTTGTTTTTAATTTTGGGTTGGGGTTATCAGCCTGAGCGTCTTCAGGCTGGTATTTATTTGATTTTATATACTTTATTTGCTTCCTTGCCTTTGTTGATTGGTGTTATTGGGATTTATAATTCTTCTGGTTTGCTGTGTTTTTTTTTTTTGTTTGATCCTTGTTTGTCGAGAGTTTTTTTTTATTTTTGCATAGTCTTTGCTTTTTTGGTTAGGATTCCTTTATTTTTAGTTCATTTGTGGTTACCTAAGGCTCATGTTGAAGCACCTATTTCTGGTTCAATGATTTTGGCTGGTGTTTTGTTGAAGTTGGGTGGTTATGGTTTAATTCGTGTTATGGTTTTTTTAGTTAATTTTTCTTTTAATTTGAATTTTTTCTGGATTTCTATTAGTTTGTTAGGTGGGTTTTTGGTTAGATTGGTTTGTTTGCGTCAGACTGATTTGAAGTCATTAGTTGCTTATTCTTCTGTTGCTCATATGGGTATTGTTGTTTGTGGTATTATGACTGTCAATTATTGGGGGTTTTGTGGTTCTTATGTTTTGATGATTGCTCATGGTTTATGTTCTTCTGGTTTGTTTTGTCTTGTTAATATTGTTTATGAGCGGACGGGTAGTCGTAGTTTATTGGTTAATAGGGGTTTAATGTGTTTGATACCCAGAATGTCTATATGGTGGTTTTTATTGAGATCTTGTAATATAGCAGCTCCTCCTTCTTTGAATTTGTTAGGTGAGGTTGTTTTATTTAGAAGTTTGATTTCTTGGTCTTGGTTGACTATATTGATGTTGGGGGGTTTGTCTTTTTTTGGTGCTGCTTATACTTTATATATATATTCTTATAGTCAGCATGGTAGTTTTTATTCGGGTATTTATTCATGTTCAATGTTTTATGTTCGTGAATTTTTATTGGTTTTTTTGCACTGGTTTCCATTAAATTTGTTTATTTTGTTTAGAGATGTCGTTTCTTTTTGGTTATAAAAATTTAAGTAGTTTAATTAAAATATTGGTTTGTGGTGTCAATGATGCATTTTTTGCCTTGGGTCGTGAATTTTATTTCAATTTGTTTTGTTAGTTTTTTTTTCCTTTTATTTTTTGGTATTTTGTCTTTTTTTGTTGGTTTTGTTTTTGTTGTTAAGGACTTAGTTTATTTTATTGAGTGGGATATTATTACCTTGAATTCTAGTTCTGTGGTTATGACTCTTCTTTTTGATTGAATATCCTTATTTTTCTTGGGTTTTGTTTTTTTTATTTCTTCTTTAGTTGTTCTTTATAGAGATGATTATATACATGGGGATTTGAATATTTATCGTTTTATTTATTTGGTTTTGTTGTTTGTTGTTTCTATGATGTTTTTGATTTTAAGACCTAATTTAATCAGAATTTTATTAGGTTGAGATGGTTTGGGGTTAGTTTCTTATTGTTTGGTTATTTATTATCAGAATTTTAAATCTTATGGTGCTGGTATGTTGACTGCTTTGTCTAATCGTGTTGGTGATGTTGCTCTTTTAATATCTATTGCTTGGATGTTTAATTTTGGTAGTTGGAATTATGTGTATTATTTGTTTTTTATAAGGGGTAGAATGGAAATGAATTTTATTTCCTTTCTTGTTGTTTTGGCTGCTATAACTAGGAGAGCTCAGATTCCTTTTTCTTCTTGATTGCCAGCTGCTATGGCAGCTCCTACTCCTGTTTCTGCTTTAGTTCATTCTTCTACTTTAGTTACTGCTGGTGTTTATTTGCTTATTCGTTTTAGATGTTCTTTTGGTGATTCTCTTAATAGATTTTTGTTGTTGGTTTCGGGTTTAACTATGTTTATATCTGGTTTGGGGGCTAATTTTGAGTTTGATTTGAGGAGGGTTATTGCTCTCTCTACTCTTAGTCAATTGGGGTTAATAGTTGGTATTGTTTCTTTTGGTTTTCCTGAATTGGCCTTTTTTCATCTGTTAACTCATGCTTTGTTTAAGGCTCTTTTGTTTATGTGTGCGGGGGTGGTTATTCATGTTATGGGTGATTCTCAAGATATTCGTTTTATGGGTGGTGTTTCTTTTTTTATGCCTTTTACTTCTTCTTGTTTGGTTGTTTCTAGTTTTGCTTTGTGTGGTATGCCGTTTTTGGCTGGTTTTTATTCTAGGGATCTTATTTTGGAGATGGTTTTATTAGGTTATTTTAATTTTTTTGGTTTGCTATTGTTTTTTTTGTCTACTGGTTTAACTGTTTGTTATTCTTTCCGTTTATTTTATTATGTTTTGTTCGGTGATTTTAATTTGTCTTCTTTTTGTTCTTTTGAGGATGCTGGTAATAATATATGTACTGGTATGTTGGGTTTACTTGTTGTTGTTATTTTTGGTGGTAGAATGTTGAGATGATTAATTTTTCCTACCCCTTTTGTTATTTGCTTGCCTTTTTATTTGAGGACTTCAGTTTTGTTAGTTAGAATTTTGGGTGGTTGGTTAGGTTATGAATTATCTAAGGTTGATTTAGGTGAGTTTCTTTTTTCTATATTTTTATATAAGTCTTCTTTTTTTTTTGGGTCTATGTGGTTTATACCTTATGTTTTTGTTTATGGTGTTTCTTTGTTTCCTTTGAATTATGGATATGTTATTATTAAGTCTTTTGATTCCGGTTGGAGAGAGTTTTTTGGTGGTCAGGGTCTTTTTTGGTTTTTTTCTTTTTTGGCTAAGGGCAATCAATGGTTGCAGTATGGTAGTCTTAGGGTTTATATATTTTTTATTGTTGTTTGGATTAATTTGTTAGTTTTTTTTATATTTATGTACTTGAATAGCTTATTTAGAGCATAACATTGAAGATGTTATTGAGATATTTTTATCTTTAAGTATTTATAAAATATTTATTTATTTTTACAGTGAAAGTGTAATGTTTTTTTTAAACTATATAAATAGAAATGTAAACGGATTTTAACCGCTATAGTGATAAGTTAGCAGCTTTCACTTAATCTATTCATTTCTTTAACTGGAATTTGGTTATTCATTTTTATTATTAACAGTAATATACCTCTATTTGGTTTCAGTTAATTTTAAGTAAGGATAAAATTTATCTAAGATCAGGTCGAAATTGATTGCGTTAATCGCTTCTTACTTTGAGATAGACTATATTAGTACTTTTTGATTGCAAACCAAATGTTATTATTAACTACAATCCCTTATTCTGCTCACTCTAAGGATCCTTGATTTCATTCGTGATATAACCCGATGATTAGGATTACAATAAATAATGTTCTGATTGTGGCTCATGATATTATGTTTGATCTTGTTATCACGATTGTTATTGGTAATAGGAGTGCAATTTCTACGTCGAATACTAGAAATATAATTGCGATTAGGAAAAATCGTAAGGAAAACGGGAGTCGTGCAGATCCCATGGGGTCAAACCCGCACTCAAATGGTGATCTTTTTTCTCGGTCTTCAATGTTTTTTTTTGATATTGCTGTCGCAATTATTATGATAATTGTTGATAGTATTATGATTGTTGTTATTATTGTTGTTACTATTTTTATTATTTATCTCATTTTTTGAACTTCTTGATTGGAAGTCAAGTATACTTTTTATATTAGATAAATTTATTTGGTTATCTTCCTCATCAGTAAATTGAGATATATAAGAATAGTCATACTACATCTACAAAATGTCAATATCATGCGGCTGCTTCAAATCCTATATGGTGGTTTGATGAGAAATGAAGTGTTAGGTGTCGTATTAAACATGTGATTAGGAAGGTTGTTCCAATGATTACATGGAGACCATGGAATCCTGTTGCTACAAAGAACGTGGCTCCATAAACCGAGTCGGCAATAGTGAATGGTGATTCTATATATTCGTATGCTTGTAGTGCTGTGAAATATAATCCTAGGATTACAGTTATAAATAGTCCTTGTAACCCCTGGTTATAATTGTTTTCTAAGATTCTATGATGTGCTCAAGTGATAGTTACCCCTGATGATAGGAGGATTGCGGTATTTAGAAGTGGAATTTGTAGGGGATTAAATACTTGAATTCCAGTTGGTGGTCACATTGATCCGAGTTCGTTTGTTGGTGATAATCTTCTGTGGAAAAATGCTCAAAAGAAGGAGACGAAGAAGAATACTTCTGATGTAATGAATAGGATTATACCTCATCGTAACCCTTTAGTTACTTTTCTTGTATGTAATCCTTGGTATGTGCCCTCTCGTGTAATATCTCGTCATCATTGGATGGTTGTTATGATTATTGTGATTATTCCAATTCTTATTAGTGTTTGTTCATATTGGTGGAATCATTTAATTGTTCCAGTTAATGTGATTATGGCTCCCATTGCTCCAATAAGAGGTCATGGTCTTTGGTTTACTATGTGGAATGTGTGATTTATGTGGTTTGTCATTTTAATTGATTTCTCTAGAATATAATGTTCTTAGTACTGCGAATACATATGATTGAATGATTGCTACTGCTGTCTCTAATGTTAGTAGAGCAATCTGTGTAATAATTAGGATGCTGATTATTGAGTATGCTATTGATGATCCATTTTCTCCTAGTAGTGTTATTAATAGGTGACCTGCAATTATATTTGCTGTTAATCGGATAGCTAATGTTCCTGGGCGAATAATGTTTCTGATTGTTTCAATGCACACTATAAATGGTATTAGGATCGGTGGTGTTCCTTGTGGTACAAGGTGGGTTAATATGTGTTTAGTGTTGTTGATTCATCCGAATATTATAAATCTTGTTCATAATGGTAAGGCTATTGTTAATGTTAATGTTAGGTGTCTGGTTCTAGTAAAGATGTATGGGAATAAGCCTAAAGTATTGTTTATTAGGATTATTGAGAATAATGACGTGAATATAAGTGTTCTTCCGTTGTTGATTTTTTTTGTTCCTAGGAGTGTTTTAAGCTCTTCGTGTATTTTTTTTATTGTTTTATTTCATGCTGCGTTGTTTCGAGATGGAATTATTCATATTATTGTGGGGATGATTAATAATCCTAATATAGTTCTTAATCAATTTATTGATGTGTTAAATATGTTTGTTGATGGGTCAAATACTGAGAATAAGTTTCTTATCATTTTCAGTTTGTTTTTTTTGTTAATTTAATTTTTTTTTGTATCTTTTTATTTGTTTGGGTAAATGAGAAGTAGTTTATTGTGTTGAATAATACGAAAATTGTTGAAAACGAGATGAATAAAATTAATCATCTAAGGGGTATTATTTGTGGGATGAGGGGGATACCATTTATTTGGTTATTTTAGTTTGACGATCTAATGTTATTTTTAACTAATCCCCCCAATAGGAGTAATTGCTAATTTACTATTATTTGGTTTAAGAGACCATTACTTGCTTTCAGTCACCTATTGATTCGCTTAGTTTTTTAATTCATTCAATAAAATTCTCTGTTGATACTCTTTCAATTACGATGGGTATGAATCTGTGGTTTGCTCCGCAGATTTCTGAGCATTGACCATAAAGTAGTCCAGGGCGGTTGATTATAAATCTTGATTGATTTAATCGGCCTGGTGTTGCATCGGCTTTGATCCCCAATCTAGGGATTGTTCACGAGTGAAGTACATCAGCAGCTGTTACGATAATTCGGATGAATGAGTGTATTGGTAAAGTTACGTGGTTATCTGTTTCTAGTAGTCGGAATATTCTTTTATTGTCTCCCTCATATGGTGTTATATATGAGTCGAATTCAACGTTGACGAAGTCTGAGTATTCATAACTTCAGTATCATTGGTGTCCAATAGTTTTAATTGTTATAATTGGGTTGTGGATTTCGTCTATAAGGTATAATAATCGTAAAGATGGAGTGGTGATGAATAGAAGAATTACTGCTGGCACAATTGTTCATATTAGTTCTATTGTTTGACCTTCTAGTATATATCGGTCTACGAGTTCGTTAATAATTGTTGATGCTATGAAGTATAATACTATTGCTAGAATTATTGTGATGATTATTATGGTATGATCATGGAAGAAGATTAGTTGTTCTATGATTGGTGATGCTCTATCTTGTAAATTCATGCATGATCATGTTGTCATTTTCTAATAAAAGTTTTTAGTACTTTATTTGTGGAGCTTAAATCCACTGCACTTCTCTGCCATATTAGATTTTATTAATTGATAATTGTTGGTAGTTCTGAATATCTGTGTTCTGATGGGGGCAGATCTTGGATTCATTCAATTGAGTTTCTTGTATGTGTTGATCTTAACACTTGTCGTTTAGTTCTTATTCTTTCTCATAAAATGTAAATAAACATTATCACTCCAATAAATGAGATGGTTGACCCCATTGATGAGATAATATTTCATGTAGTGTATGCATCTGGATAATCTGAATATCGTCGTGGTATTCCAGCTAGTCCTAGGAAGTGTTGCGGGAAGAACGTTATATTTACTCCCAGGAATATAATTGTGAATTGAGTTTTCAATCATTTTGGATTTATTGTTAGTCCTGTAAATAATGGGTATCAGTGGATAAATCCGGCTATGATAGCGAATACGGCTCCTATTGATAGAACGTAGTGGAAGTGAGCTACTACATAATATGTGTCATGTAGTACAATATCGATTGATGAATTTGCTAGGACTACCCCCGTTAGCCCCCCTATTGTAAATAGGAAAACAAATCCTATTGATCATAAGCATGTGGGTCTATATGATAATTTTGATCCTTGGATTGTTGCTAATCATCTGAAGATTTTAATTCCAGTTGGTACTGCAATAATTATTGTAGCTGATGTAAAATATGCTCGTGTATCGACATCTATTCCTACTGTAAATATATGATGTGCTCATACTACAAATCCTAATAACCCAATTGCTAGTATGGCAAAGATTATTCCTAGGTTTCCAAAAGCTTCTTTTTTTCCTCTTTCATGGGAAATGATGTGGGAAATTATCCCAAATCCTGGGAGAATTAGAATATATACTTCTGGATGTCCGAAAAATCAAAATAAGTGTTGGTAAAGAATTGGGTCTCCACCTCCCGCTGGGTCAAAGAAGGAGGTGTTCAAATTTCGATCAGTTAATAATATTGTGATAGCCCCTGCTAGTACTGGTAGTGATAGTAATAATAAGGTGGCGGTAATAATTACTGCTCATACAAATAGGGGTATTTGTTCAGATTTCATACTTGATGGTTTTATATTAATTGCTGTTGAGATAAAGTTTACTGCTCCTAAAATTGACGATACACCTGCTAGGTGTAAGGAGAAAATTGTTAAATCTACTGATGCTCCCGCATGGGCGATTCCTCTAGCTAACGGGGGATACACTGTTCACCCTGTTCCAGCTCCTCTTTCTACTATACTTCTGGTTAGGAGGAGTGTAAGTGAGGGTGGGAGTAGTCAAAATCTTATGTTATTCATTCGTGGAAATGCTATATCAGGGGCCCCAAGTATGAGTGGTACTAATCAATTTCCAAAACCCCCAATTAGAATTGGTATATAACCATGAAAAAGATTATGATAAATGCATGTGCGGTTACGATTACATTGTAAATTTGGTCGTCTCCAATTAAGGATCCTGGTTGACCAAGTTCTGCTCGGATTAATATTCTTAATGATGTTCCTAATATTCCGGATCATGCCCCGAAGATGAAGTATAATGTTCCAATATCTTTATGGTTTGTTGAGAATAACCATCGTTTAATTATTAGTGGAATGTCTGATTTTAGGTGATAGATTGTAAATCTATTTATGGGATTTTCCCTTCTACTATAGCTTTATATTCATTAGGTGATTATAGAATGCAATTCTATAGGGGTAGTTTTGCTACTAAGGCTTAAAGATTTTCTTTATTTATAGCTTTGAAGGATATTAGTTTGTTTAACTTAAAGCCTTTAATCTAAGTTCATGATTATTTCTGATATTATTAACCCCGTAATTGAGATTGATGTTAATAAAATAATGTGTTTAGGTGTTTTATTAATAGGTTGGGCAATTAATCATTTTGTTTCTAGGTGTAGTATTATTAAACTTGAGTATGTCATTCGTATGTAGTAATATAACGTTACTACTGATATTAAAACCATTATTGTGGCTGTTGTTTTTATTTCGTTGGTTATTATAGCTTGAATGACTATTCATTTTGGTATAAATCCCAAGAATGGCGGCAAACCTCCTAATGATAAAATTCTTGTGAATACAAGGAATTTTGTTAGTTTGTTCTTCTTTTCTGTTATTGCTATTTGGTTAACGAAAGATAATTTGGTGGTTTTTACAATCGACACTACTGTTAATGTTAGTATTGAGTAGATTGTGAAATATGTTACTCATATATCATTTCCTGTAATTATTGCCGATATTATTCAACCTGTGTGGTTAATTGATGAGTATGTTATGATTTTTCGTAGTGATGTTTGATTTAATCCCCCGATAGCTCCAATTATTACTGATGTTACAATGATTATTTCTAGGAATATATCATTGTTAATTTGGTATGAGATTAAGGATAGGGGTGCGGATTTTTGTAGAGTTATTAGAATTAAGCAATTATTTCAGTTTAACCCCTCCATTACTCCAGGGAATCACCAATGTATTGGGGCGACCCCCCCTTTTAGTAATAGGGGTGTGTTTATTAATATTTGTGTATATAAGTTGTCCGAGTTAATTAATATTCTTTCTTCTATTGCTCTTATTATTACTATGAATAATAGTATTGATGAAGCCCCTGCTTGTACAATAAAGTATTTTAGTGAGGCTTCTGTGGTGTAGATATTTTTTTTTTCTATCATTATTGGAATAAATGATAGTAAATTAATCTCTAACCCCATTCATGCTCCAAATCATGAATTAGAGGAAATTGAGATTAAAATACCTCTTGTTAACGTTGTTAATAAGAGGATTTTTGTTGAGTTGTTGGGCATTAGAAGAGAGAGTATTTACTCTATTTATGGGGTATGAACCCATTAGCTTTATTAGCTTACTTTTCTAATTTTTACGTTTTAGTGTATGGTGCACGGGAATTTTTGATATTTCAGGGAATGGTTTGACTCTATTTAACGTAATGGAGGTATTTTTATACATTATTTACCCTATCATAGTAATCCTTTTTCAGGCACTCCATTTTGTTTTGTTTTGTTTTGTTTTGTTTTGTTTTGTTTTGTTTTGTTTTGTGTTTTTTTTTGTATTTTATGTTATTTTTTTTGGGGCGGTTTGGTTTTTGTTTTTGGGGTTTGTTTTGGTTTTAGTGATTTTTATTTTGTTCTCTGTTTGTTAGTTTTCTTTAAGGTGTGTTTTTTTATATAATAATAACCTATATTAATAAAATTAATTATTTGAATAGAATTGATTTAAGTTACTAAAGATAGGATTTATTTTAAATAAGTATTATTATAATAAAATTAATTATATTGAATACAAATACCTAAAAAGAAAATTTTAGATTCTATATATATAATATATTTAATAAGATAAATTGAATCTTATATTAAATATAAGTCATATTAAATAATTACTTATTTTAAATTATTTATCTTATTGATGTATTAATTCTATTAAGATAAACATTTATATAGTTTTTAGATCTCATTTTGTAAATCTAAAAAAAATGAGATCTAAAAAAGGGAGTACTCTTGCTTGTTACTTGGTTTTTGTTGTTTGTACTTTTTTTTGTCGTACCTTTCTTGTTGTTGTTGTTTATAGAGTAGTTTTATTTTCATGGTTGGTCTTTGAAAAGTTTTGATCTATTAGAGTTGGGCAAGAAAAAGATTTTTTGGTTGGTTTGTGGGTGGGGGGTACTCTTGCTTGTTACTTGGTTTTTGTTGTTTGTACTTTTTTTTGTCGTACCTTTCTTGTTGTTGTTGTTTATAGAGAGTAGTTTTATTCTTGCTTTTATGTTTGTTCTTAATTTTTTTTATATGTAAGTTTTTGCGTGATTTGTTTTTTCTTAATGTTGTTTGTTTTTTTATTCGCATTATTTATTTTTATATATTGAGGTGACTCAGATTTAGTTATATTTTTTAGAGTTGGTTAAATTTGTGCCAGCAGCCGCGGTTATACATGGAGCTCAAGCAAATATTTTTTGGTTGATAGTTTTATTTAATTTTTGGGTTTAATTTCTTTTGATTTTTGGTGAAATTTCAATTTCTTGTTTTTCCCCCTTGTTGTTTTGTAGGCTATGAAATCTTTTTTTAGACTAGGATTAGATACCCTATTATTTTTGATGTTAATTTTGTGGCCTGAGTAGTATTAGTTATGTTCTTGAAACTTAAAGAATTTGGCGGTATTTTATTCCGTTCAGAGGAATCTGCCCTATTATCGATAATCCGCGTTGGACCTTGCTTATTTTTTTTGTTTGTATACCGCCGTTATAATGAGAATCTTTTTAGGGTTATAATTTTTTCTTTCCTTTATTTTGGTTTATTTCAGGTCAAGGTGCAGCTTTTATTTAAGTTGGTGGTGGATTACATTGTTATTAATTTTGGATTGTTTGTTGAAATTTCTTTCATGAAATTGGATTTGATTGTAATTATTTGAAGATTGTTTTTGTGATTTTGGTTCTAAAGTATGTACACATCGCCCGTCGCTCTCGTTGTTTAAGAGGCGAGATAAGTCGTAACAGAGTGGTTGTACCGGAAGGTGTAGCTGGAATGATACAGATTATATACCTAGGAGGTATTTTCATTTACATTGGAGAGTTTGCTGTGCGATTCAGTGTGGTCTGATTTGATATGTAGTTTATTGTTTTTAATGGTTTTTATTTTGTTTTAATGGAAGTATTTTATTGTCATTGTATATTTTTTTGGTTTGATTTTTTTAATTATAGTTTACTTTGTACTGTATAGGTTTATTTATTTTGTTTTTTGAAAGTTTATTTTGTTTGTTGTACCTTGTGTATCAGGGCTTATTAAATTTTATTATTTATTTTCTATTTCCCGATTTCAAGTGAGTTAATTATTTATTTTAGTTGCTGTTTTATAAGCATTAATAATATTTTATTGGTGGTGATATGCTATTCGTATTTGATGGTATCTGGTTCCTTGGGAAATGAATTTAATTCATGTAATTTATTTAAAGTTTCTTTTTCTTAGGTTATTTTTATTTTTTGCAAATGTTTCGGGGGTTTAGCTTCGTTTCATATTTTTATAATTTGTTTTGTTTTGTTTATTTTGGTGGGTTTTATGTTAACTATCTTTTTAAGTATGTTCAAATTTTATTTTTAGTTATTTTTTCTTTATGTTTTGTTTAATTTTTTACTGGGGTTTATTTTTTAATTGTTTTTTATTTGTAATAATGGTAGGATTAGTATATTCTTTTTTATTTTGTGTTTTATTTTTTATTTCTTTAAAAGGAATTCGGCAATTTTTATATCCGCCTGTTTATCAAAAACAACTTCTCTTGTGTTTTTTTGAGGTATGGCCTGCCCGCTGATTTTTTTGAAGGGCCGCGGTATTTTGACCGTGCAAAGGTAGCATAATCATTAGTCTTTTAATTGTGGGCTGGAATGAATGGTTTGACGAGATATAATCTGTCTCTTTTTGATGTATTGAATTTTGGTTTTAGGTAAGAATACCTAAATTTTTTTATGGGACGAGAAGACCCTATAGAGTTTTATATTTGTGATGATTTTTTTGTTGGTTTTTTTTAATATTGTTTTGTTTATTTTGCTGGGGCGGCTAGGAGATTTGTTTAACTCTTCTTTTTTTTGTTTATTTATTTATATTTTTTTTGATCCTTTATTATTGATTTTAAGATTAAATTACCTTAGGGATAACAGCGTAATCTTTCTTGAAAGTTCTTATTGACAGGGGGGTTTGCGACCTCGATGTTGGATTAGGGTGAATTTTTGGTGTAGAAGCTTTAATTGATTAGGTCTGTTCGACCTTTAAAATCCTACATGATCTGAGTTCAGACCGGCGTGAGCCAGGTTGGTTTCTATCTATAATTTGTTTTGTGAGTTAGTACGAAAGGACCACTTTCAATAAATAATTTTATGTTGTTTGATTATTATTAATTACTATTTTGGCAGAGAAGTGCAGTGGATTTAGAATCTTCTAATATAAATTTATTTTATATGTAGTAGTGTTTAATGACTTTTTATTTTTGTTTGTTGTTTTTTTTTTATTGTCTATTTTTGTTATGGTTGGTGTAGCTTTTCTTACTTTACTTGAGCGTAGGGTTTTAGGTTATATTCATATTCGTAAGGGTCCTAATAGGGTGGGGTTTTTAGGTTTGCTTCAACCTTTTAGAGATGTGGTTAAGTTGTTTGTTAGGGAGCAGTGTTTTCCTTATGTTTCTAATTATTTGCCTTATTATTTTGCTCCTGTGTTTGGTTTGTTTCTTTCTTTAATTATTTGGTTGGTTATTCCTTATTTTGGTGGTTTTTTTTCTTTTGATTTAGGTTTATTGTTTTTTTTGTGTTGTACTAGACTTGGTGTTTATTCTCTTATGGTTGCTGGTTGGTCTTCTAATTCTAATTATTCTTTGTTGGGGTGTATGCGTGCAGTTGCTCAATCTATTTCTTATGAGGTTAGACTTGCTTTGATTTTATTGTCTTTTGTTTTTTTGGTTTGTGGTTATAATTTGGTTTCTTTTTTTTATTTTCAGTTTTATGTTTGGTTAGTTTTTTTTTCTTTGCCTTTGGTTTTAGTTTGATTTGTTTCTTGTTTGGCGGAGACTAATCGAACTCCTTTTGATTTTGCTGAGGGTGAGTCTGAGTTGGTTTCTGGTTTTAATGTTGAGTATAGATCTGGAGGGTTTGCTTTAATTTTTTTGGCTGAGTATGCTAGAATTTTGTTTATGAGTGTTTTGTTTTGTGTTATGTTTTTGGGTTGTGATTTGTATTCTTTTTTTTTCTTTTTAAGGGTTTCTTTTGTTTCTTTTTTATTTGTTTGGGTTCGTGGTACTTTGCCTCGTTTTCGTTATGATAGGTTGATGTATATATCTTGGAGGAGTTTTTTGCCTGTTTCTTTGAATTATTTAATTTTTGTTTTGGGTGTTAGGTTATTTTTTTACTCTTTGTTTTAGTGTATTAATTTGAGTATGTTTTAAGTCGGTAGGGGATTTAAACTCCTTTCTCTTACTTTCAAGGTATTTGCTTATCATAAAGCTTTCCGACTATTTTGTTGTCTTGTCTCACATTTTTGTTATTATTGGGTTCGTGATGTAGTATGAGAAGTATATTACTGTTAGTATTTGTCCTGTTATAATATATGGTTCTTCAACTGGTCGGGCTCCAATTCATGTTAATAGGATTACAGTGTTTGTTATTAGCCAGAATATAATTTGGTTGATTGGGTAGAACTGTGTTCCTCGGAATTTGGTTTTTTGTAGGGGTAGGATTAATAAGATTGCGATTGATATAAATAGAGCAATTACTCCTCCTAATTTATTAGGAATTGATCGTAAGATTGCGTATGCAAATAGGAAATATCATTCGGGTTGAATATGAATTGGTGTTACTAGTGGGTTTGCAGGGATAAAGTTGTCTGGATCTCCAAGAAGGTAAGGTTCTTTTAGTGATAATATTGATAATATTATAATTAATAAAATGAATCCTACTGTGTCTTTGATAGTGAAGTATGGGTGGAATGGGATTTTGTCGGTATTTCTATTTATTCCTGTTGGGTTGTTTGATCCTGTTTGGTGTAGGAATGTTAAGTGAATAATTACTATTGCTAGAATTATAAATGGTATTAGGAAGTGTAATGTGAAGAATCGATTTAAAGTGGCGTTGTCTACGGCGAATCCCCCTCAAACTCATTGTACTAGTTCTGTTCCTACATATGGGATTGCTGATAGTAAATTAGTGATTACTGTTGCCCCTCAGAATGATATTTGCCCCCATGGTAGTACATATCCTATAAAAGCTGTTCCTATAGTAGTGAAGAAGATTACTACTCCAATATTTCATGTTTCTGTGAAGTTGTATGATCCGTAGTATATATTTCGTCCAATGTGTATGTATATGCAAATGAAGAATATTGATCCTCCGTTAGCGTGTAGTGTTCGTAGTAATCACCCATAATTTACATCTCGGCAAATGTGTACTACTCTTGAGAATGCTGATTCAGTGTTGGGGCAGTAGTGTATAGCTAGGAATAGTCCTGTGATGATTTGTATACCTAAACATAATCCTAATAAGGATCCAAAGTTTCATCATGTTCTAATATTTGATGGGGTGGGTAGATCTACTAGTGCGTTGTTTATAATTTTGATTAGTGGGTGGTTTTTTCGTATGGGTTTATTCATTATTTTGATTTTCGTAATGGTCCTTCTGAAATATTTGTGATTTTTGCAACTACAATTAGTGTTAATAGTAGATATAGGGCTAATATAAGTGTTGTTGATCCTGTAGGTAGGTTATAGAATTTTTCTAATATTAAGTTTGTTTTTTCGTTTGCTCTTAATTTATGTTCATATGTTCATGTGTATGATTCCTCTATTCTTATTATGAATATTATTGCTGTCATGATTGCTGTTGCTGCTGATAGTTTTATTGATAAAAATATTATTTCATTTGATGCTAGTCTTGTTATGTAGATGAATAGTACTAGTATTCCTCCTAGGAATACTAGGAATAAAATATATGGGAATCAGAATTTTTGGTTTATTATTCCTCTAATTGTGCATGTTAAGATGGTTTGTATTATTGTGATTATTCCTATGGCTATAGGGTGTTTTATTTGTGTGAATATTATTCTTATTGATGTTCTTGAGATTACTATTGTTTTTATAATATCAGAGTGTAGTTTAATAAAAATGTTAGTTTTGGGAATTAATGATAGGGTTTTCTTTTCTCTGAAGTCTTAAGAGGTTTTTCTCATTTTTGATTTACAAGACCAATATTTTTATTAAATTATTAAGACTTTTTAATGTTAATATTTTTTTATTTTTCTACCTTTTTTCTTTGTGGTTTGTGGGTTTTTTGTATGGATCGTAAGCATTTGTTGATTACTTTATTGAGTTTAGAGTTTATGGTTTTGTCTTTGTTTGTTTTGATGTATTATTATTTATGTGGTTTTAATTATGAGTTTTATTTTGTTATTGTTTTTTTAGTTTTTTCTGTTTGTGAGGGTTCTTTGGGTTTATCTATTCTTGTTTCAATAATTCGTAGATATGGGAATGATTATTATCGTTCTTTTGGGATGCTTCAATGTTAAGGTTTTTATTTTCTTTAATTTTTTTGATCCCTTTGTGTTTTTTAAATTTTTGGTGATTGATTAATTCTTTCTTGTTTTTCTTGTGTTTGTCTTTTTTTTTTGTTTTTCCTTATTTTTTTTGTTGGGGTAATCTTAGTTATTTTTTAGGTTGTGATTATATTTCTTATGGTTTAATTTTTCTTAGATTTTGGATTTGTTCATTGATGTTGTTAGCTAGAGAGTCAGTTTTTCGTTCTTCTTATTTTTCTGAATTTTTTTTGTTTATGATTTTGTTTTTGATGATTATATTATTTTGTTCGTTTGGTAGTGTTGATTTGTTTTCTTTTTACTTGTTTTTTGAGGGTAGACTTGTTCCTACTTTGTTTTTAATTTTGGGTTGGGGTTATCAGCCTGAGCGTCTTCAGGCTGGTATTTATTTGATTTTATATACTTTATTTGCTTCCTTGCCTTTGTTGATTGGTGTTATTGGGATTTATAATTCTTCTGGTTTGCTGTGTTTTTTTTTTTTGTTTGATCCTTGTTTGTCGAGAGTTTTTTTTTATTTTTGCATAGTCTTTGCTTTTTTGGTTAGGATTCCTTTATTTTTAGTTCATTTGTGGTTACCTAAGGCTCATGTTGAAGCACCTATTTCTGGTTCAATGATTTTGGCTGGTGTTTTGTTGAAGTTGGGTGGTTATGGTTTAATTCGTGTTATGGTTTTTTTAGTTAATTTTTCTTTTAATTTGAATTTTTTCTGGATTTCTATTAGTTTGTTAGGTGGGTTTTTGGTTAGATTGGTTTGTTTGCGTCAGACTGATTTGAAGTCATTAGTTGCTTATTCTTCTGTTGCTCATATGGGTATTGTTGTTTGTGGTATTATGACTGTCAATTATTGGGGGTTTTGTGGTTCTTATGTTTTGATGATTGCTCATGGTTTATGTTCTTCTGGTTTGTTTTGTCTTGTTAATATTGTTTATGAGCGGACGGGTAGTCGTAGTTTATTGGTTAATAGGGGTTTAATGTGTTTGATACCCAGAATGTCTATATGGTGGTTTTTATTGAGATCTTGTAATATAGCAGCTCCTCCTTCTTTGAATTTGTTAGGTGAGGTTGTTTTATTTAGAAGTTTGATTTCTTGGTCTTGGTTGACTATATTGATGTTGGGGGGTTTGTCTTTTTTTGGTGCTGCTTATACTTTATATATATATTCTTATAGTCAGCATGGTAGTTTTTATTCGGGTATTTATTCATGTTCAATGTTTTATGTTCGTGAATTTTTATTGGTTTTTTTGCACTGGTTTCCATTAAATTTGTTTATTTTGTTTAGAGATGTCGTTTCTTTTTGGTTATAAAAATTTAAGTAGTTTAATTAAAATATTGGTTTGTGGTGTCAATGATGCATTTTTTGCCTTGGGTCGTGAATTTTATTTCAATTTGTTTTGTTAGTTTTTTTTTCCTTTTATTTTTTGGTATTTTGTCTTTTTTTGTTGGTTTTGTTTTTGTTGTTAAGGACTTAGTTTATTTTATTGAGTGGGATATTATTACCTTGAATTCTAGTTCTGTGGTTATGACTCTTCTTTTTGATTGAATATCCTTATTTTTCTTGGGTTTTGTTTTTTTTATTTCTTCTTTAGTTGTTCTTTATAGAGATGATTATATACATGGGGATTTGAATATTTATCGTTTTATTTATTTGGTTTTGTTGTTTGTTGTTTCTATGATGTTTTTGATTTTAAGACCTAATTTAATCAGAATTTTATTAGGTTGAGATGGTTTGGGGTTAGTTTCTTATTGTTTGGTTATTTATTATCAGAATTTTAAATCTTATGGTGCTGGTATGTTGACTGCTTTGTCTAATCGTGTTGGTGATGTTGCTCTTTTAATATCTATTGCTTGGATGTTTAATTTTGGTAGTTGGAATTATGTGTATTATTTGTTTTTTATAAGGGGTAGAATGGAAATGAATTTTATTTCCTTTCTTGTTGTTTTGGCTGCTATAACTAGGAGAGCTCAGATTCCTTTTTCTTCTTGATTGCCAGCTGCTATGGCAGCTCCTACTCCTGTTTCTGCTTTAGTTCATTCTTCTACTTTAGTTACTGCTGGTGTTTATTTGCTTATTCGTTTTAGATGTTCTTTTGGTGATTCTCTTAATAGATTTTTGTTGTTGGTTTCGGGTTTAACTATGTTTATATCTGGTTTGGGGGCTAATTTTGAGTTTGATTTGAGGAGGGTTATTGCTCTCTCTACTCTTAGTCAATTGGGGTTAATAGTTGGTATTGTTTCTTTTGGTTTTCCTGAATTGGCCTTTTTTCATCTGTTAACTCATGCTTTGTTTAAGGCTCTTTTGTTTATGTGTGCGGGGGTGGTTATTCATGTTATGGGTGATTCTCAAGATATTCGTTTTATGGGTGGTGTTTCTTTTTTTATGCCTTTTACTTCTTCTTGTTTGGTTGTTTCTAGTTTTGCTTTGTGTGGTATGCCGTTTTTGGCTGGTTTTTATTCTAGGGATCTTATTTTGGAGATGGTTTTATTAGGTTATTTTAATTTTTTTGGTTTGCTATTGTTTTTTTTGTCTACTGGTTTAACTGTTTGTTATTCTTTCCGTTTATTTTATTATGTTTTGTTCGGTGATTTTAATTTGTCTTCTTTTTGTTCTTTTGAGGATGCTGGTAATAATATATGTACTGGTATGTTGGGTATACTTGTTGTTGTTATTTTTGGTGGTAGAATGTTGAGATGATTAATTTTTCCTACCCCTTTTGTTATTTGCTTGCCTTTTTATTTGAGGACTTCAGTTTTGTTAGTTAGAATTTTGGGTGGTTGGTTAGGTTATGAATTATCTAAGGTTGATTTAGGTGAGTTTCTTTTTTCTATATTTTTATATAAGTCTTCTTTTTTTTTTGGGTCTATGTGGTTTATACCTTATGTTTTTGTTTATGGTGTTTCTTTGTTTCCTTTGAATTATGGATATGTTATTATTAAGTCTTTTGATTCCGGTTGGAGAGAGTTTTTTGGTGGTCAGGGTCTTTTTTGGTTTTTTTCTTTTTTGGCTAAGGGCAATCAATGGTTGCAGTATGGTAGTCTTAGGGTTTATATATTTTTTATTGTTGTTTGGATTAATTTGTTAGTTTTTTTTATATTTATGTACTTGAATAGCTTATTTAGAGCATAACATTGAAGATGTTATTGAGATATTTTTATCTTTAAGTATTTATAAAATATTTATTTATTTTTACAGTGAAAGTGTAATGTTTTTTTTAAACTATATAAATAGAAATGTAAACGGATTTTAACCGCTATAGTGATAAGTTAGCAGCTTTCACTTAATCTATTCATTTCTTTAACTGGAATTTGGTTATTCATTTTTATTATTAACAGTAATATACCTCTATTTGGTTTCAGTTAATTTTAAGTAAGGATAAAATTTATCTAAGATCAGGTCGAAATTGATTGCGTTAATCGCTTCTTACTTTGAGATAGACTATATTAGTACTTTTTGATTGCAAACCAAATGTTATTATTAACTACAATCCCTTATTCTGCTCACTCTAAGGATCCTTGATTTCATTCGTGATATAACCCGATGATTAGGATTACAATAAATAATGTTCTGATTGTGGCTCATGATATTATGTTTGATCTTGTTATCACGATTGTTATTGGTAATAGGAGTGCAATTTCTACGTCGAATACTAGAAATATAATTGCGATTAGGAAAAATCGTAAGGAAAACGGGAGTCGTGCAGATCCCATGGGGTCAAACCCGCACTCAAATGGTGATCTTTTTTCTCGGTCTTCAATGTTTTTTTTTGATATTGCTGTCGCAATTATTATGATAATTGTTGATAGTATTATGATTGTTGTTATTATTGTTGTTACTATTTTTATTATTTATCTCATTTTTTGAACTTCTTGATTGGAAGTCAAGTATACTTTTTATATTAGATAAATTTATTTGGTTATCTTCCTCATCAGTAAATTGAGATATATAAGAATAGTCATACTACATCTACAAAATGTCAATATCATGCGGCTGCTTCAAATCCTATATGGTGGTTTGATGAGAAATGAAGTGTTAGGTGTCGTATTAAACATGTGATTAGGAAGGTTGTTCCAATGATTACATGGAGACCATGGAATCCTGTTGCTACAAAGAACGTGGCTCCATAAACCGAGTCGGCAATAGTGAATGGTGATTCTATATATTCGTATGCTTGTAGTGCTGTGAAATATAATCCTAGGATTACAGTTATAAATAGTCCTTGTAACCCCTGGTTATAATTGTTTTCTAAGATTCTATGATGTGCTCAAGTGATAGTTACCCCTGATGATAGGAGGATTGCGGTATTTAGAAGTGGAATTTGTAGGGGATTAAATACTTGAATTCCAGTTGGTGGTCACATTGATCCGAGTTCGTTTGTTGGTGATAATCTTCTGTGGAAAAATGCTCAAAAGAAGGAGACGAAGAAGAATACTTCTGATGTAATGAATAGGATTATACCTCATCGTAACCCTTTAGTTACTTTTCTTGTATGTAATCCTTGGTATGTGCCCTCTCGTGTAATATCTCGTCATCATTGGATGGTTGTTATGATTATTGTGATTATTCCAATTCTTATTAGTGTTTGTTCATATTGGTGGAATCATTTAATTGTTCCAGTTAATGTGATTATGGCTCCCATTGCTCCAATAAGAGGTCATGGTCTTTGGTTTACTATGTGGAATGTGTGATTTATGTGGTTTGTCATTTTAATTGATTTCTCTAGAATATAATGTTCTTAGTACTGCGAATACATATGATTGAATGATTGCTACTGCTGTCTCTAATGTTAGTAGAGCAATCTGTGTAATAATTAGGATGCTGATTATTGAGTATGCTATTGATGATCCATTTTCTCCTAGTAGTGTTATTAATAGGTGACCTGCAATTATATTTGCTGTTAATCGGATAGCTAATGTTCCTGGGCGAATAATGTTTCTGATTGTTTCAATGCACACTATAAATGGTATTAGGATCGGTGGTGTTCCTTGTGGTACAAGGTGGGTTAATATGTGTTTAGTGTTGTTGATTCATCCGAATATTATAAATCTTGTTCATAATGGTAAGGCTATTGTTAATGTTAATGTTAGGTGTCTGGTTCTAGTAAAGATGTATGGGAATAAGCCTAAAGTATTGTTTATTAGGATTATTGAGAATAATGACGTGAATATAAGTGTTCTTCCGTTGTTGATTTTTTTTGTTCCTAGGAGTGTTTTAAGCTCTTCGTGTATTTTTTTTATTGTTTTATTTCATGCTGCGTTGTTTCGAGATGGAATTATTCATATTATTGTGGGGATGATTAATAATCCTAATATAGTTCTTAATCAATTTATTGATGTGTTAAATATGTTTGTTGATGGGTCAAATACTGAGAATAAGTTTCTTATCATTTTCAGTTTGTTTTTTTTGTTAATTTAATTTTTTTTTGTATCTTTTTATTTGTTTGGGTAAATGAGAAGTAGTTTATTGTGTTGAATAATACGAAAATTGTTGAAAACGAGATGAATAAAATTAATCATCTAAGGGGTATTATTTGTGGGATGAGGGGGATACCATTTATTTGGTTATTTTAGTTTGACGATCTAATGTTATTTTTAACTAATCCCCCCAATAGGAGTAATTGCTAATTTACTATTATTTGGTTTAAGAGACCATTACTTGCTTTCAGTCACCTATTGATTCGCTTAGTTTTTTAATTCATTCAATAAAATTCTCTGTTGATACTCTTTCAATTACGATGGGTATGAATCTGTGGTTTGCTCCGCAGATTTCTGAGCATTGACCATAAAGTAGTCCAGGGCGGTTGATTATAAATCTTGATTGATTTAATCGGCCTGGTGTTGCATCGGCTTTGATCCCCAATCTAGGGATTGTTCACGAGTGAAGTACATCAGCAGCTGTTACGATAATTCGGATGAATGAGTGTATTGGTAAAGTTACGTGGTTATCTGTTTCTAGTAGTCGGAATATTCTTTTATTGTCTCCCTCATATGGTGTTATATATGAGTCGAATTCAACGTTGACGAAGTCTGAGTATTCATAACTTCAGTATCATTGGTGTCCAATAGTTTTAATTGTTATAATTGGGTTGTGGATTTCGTCTATAAGGTATAATAATCGTAAAGATGGAGTGGTGATGAATAGAAGAATTACTGCTGGCACAATTGTTCATATTAGTTCTATTGTTTGACCTTCTAGTATATATCGGTCTACGAGTTCGTTAATAATTGTTGATGCTATGAAGTATAATACTATTGCTAGAATTATTGTGATGATTATTATGGTATGATCATGGAAGAAGATTAGTTGTTCTATGATTGGTGATGCTCTATCTTGTAAATTCATGCATGATCATGTTGTCATTTTCTAATAAAAGTTTTTAGTACTTTATTTGTGGAGCTTAAATCCACTGCACTTCTCTGCCATATTAGATTTTATTAATTGATAATTGTTGGTAGTTCTGAATATCTGTGTTCTGATGGGGGCAGATCTTGGATTCATTCAATTGAGTTTCTTGTATGTGTTGATCTTAACACTTGTCGTTTAGTTCTTATTCTTTCTCATAAAATGTAAATAAACATTATCACTCCAATAAATGAGATGGTTGACCCCATTGATGAGATAATATTTCATGTAGTGTATGCATCTGGATAATCTGAATATCGTCGTGGTATTCCAGCTAGTCCTAGGAAGTGTTGCGGGAAGAACGTTATATTTACTCCCAGGAATATAATTGTGAATTGAGTTTTCAATCATTTTGGATTTATTGTTAGTCCTGTAAATAATGGGTATCAGTGGATAAATCCGGCTATGATAGCGAATACGGCTCCTATTGATAGAACGTAGTGGAAGTGAGCTACTACATAATATGTGTCATGTAGTACAATATCGATTGATGAATTTGCTAGGACTACCCCCGTTAGCCCCCCTATTGTAAATAGGAAAACAAATCCTATTGATCATAAGCATGTGGGTCTATATGATAATTTTGATCCTTGGATTGTTGCTAATCATCTGAAGATTTTAATTCCAGTTGGTACTGCAATAATTATTGTAGCTGATGTAAAATATGCTCGTGTATCGACATCTATTCCTACTGTAAATATATGATGTGCTCATACTACAAATCCTAATAACCCAATTGCTAGTATGGCAAAGATTATTCCTAGGTTTCCAAAAGCTTCTTTTTTTCCTCTTTCATGGGAAATGATGTGGGAAATTATCCCAAATCCTGGGAGAATTAGAATATATACTTCTGGATGTCCGAAAAATCAAAATAAGTGTTGGTAAAGAATTGGGTCTCCACCTCCCGCTGGGTCAAAGAAGGAGGTGTTCAAATTTCGATCAGTTAATAATATTGTGATAGCCCCTGCTAGTACTGGTAGTGATAGTAATAATAAGGTGGCGGTAATAATTACTGCTCATACAAATAGGGGTATTTGTTCAGATTTCATACTTGATGGTTTTATATTAATTGCTGTTGAGATAAAGTTTACTGCTCCTAAAATTGACGATACACCTGCTAGGTGTAAGGAGAAAATTGTTAAATCTACTGATGCTCCCGCATGGGCGATTCCTCTAGCTAACGGGGGATACACTGTTCACCCTGTTCCAGCTCCTCTTTCTACTATACTTCTGGTTAGGAGGAGTGTAAGTGAGGGTGGGAGTAGTCAAAATCTTATGTTATTCATTCGTGGAAATGCTATATCAGGGGCCCCAAGTATGAGTGGTACTAATCAATTTCCAAAACCCCCAATTAGAATTGGTATAACCATGAAAAAGATTATGATAAATGCATGTGCGGTTACGATTACATTGTAAATTTGGTCGTCTCCAATTAAGGATCCTGGTTGACCAAGTTCTGCTCGGATTAATATTCTTAATGATGTTCCTAATATTCCGGATCATGCCCCGAAGATGAAGTATAATGTTCCAATATCTTTATGGTTTGTTGAGAATAACCATCGTTTAATTATTAGTGGAATGTCTGATTTTAGGTGATAGATTGTAAATCTATTTATGGGATTTTCCCTTCTACTATAGCTTTATATTCATTAGGTGATTATAGAATGCAATTCTATAGGGGTAGTTTTGCTACTAAGGCTTAAAGATTTTCTTTATTTATAGCTTTGAAGGATATTAGTTTGTTTAACTTAAAGCCTTTAATCTAAGTTCATGATTATTTCTGATATTATTAACCCCGTAATTGAGATTGATGTTAATAAAATAATGTGTTTAGGTGTTTTATTAATAGGTTGGGCAATTAATCATTTTGTTTCTAGGTGTAGTATTATTAAACTTGAGTATGTCATTCGTATGTAGTAATATAACGTTACTACTGATATTAAAACCATTATTGTGGCTGTTGTTTTTATTTCGTTGGTTATTATAGCTTGAATGACTATTCATTTTGGTATAAATCCCAAGAATGGCGGCAAACCTCCTAATGATAAAATTCTTGTGAATACAAGGAATTTTGTTAGTTTGTTCTTCTTTTCTGTTATTGCTATTTGGTTAACGAAAGATAATTTGGTGGTTTTTACAATCGACACTACTGTTAATGTTAGTATTGAGTAGATTGTGAAATATGTTACTCATATATCATTTCCTGTAATTATTGCCGATATTATTCAACCTGTGTGGTTAATTGATGAGTATGTTATGATTTTTCGTAGTGATGTTTGATTTAATCCCCCGATAGCTCCAATTATTACTGATGTTACAATGATTATTTCTAGGAATATATCATTGTTAATTTGGTATGAGATTAAGGATAGGGGTGCGGATTTTTGTAGAGTTATTAGAATTAAGCAATTATTTCAGTTTAACCCCTCCATTACTCCAGGGAATCACCAATGTATTGGGGCGACCCCCCCTTTTAGTAATAGGGGTGTGTTTATTAATATTTGTGTATATAAGTTGTCCGAGTTAATTAATATTCTTTCTTCTATTGCTCTTATTATTACTATGAATAATAGTATTGATGAAGCCCCTGCTTGTACAATAAAGTATTTTAGTGAGGCTTCTGTGGTGTAGATATTTTTTTTTTCTATCATTATTGGAATAAATGATAGTAAATTAATCTCTAACCCCATTCATGCTCCAAATCATGAATTAGAGGAAATTGAGATTAAAATACCTCTTGTTAACGTTGTTAATAAGAGGATTTTTGTTGAGTTGTTGGGCATTAGAAGAGAGAGTATTTACTCTATTTATGGGGTATGAACCCATTAGCTTTATTAGCTTACTTTTCTAATTTTTACGTTTTAGTGTATGGTGCACGGGAATTTTTGATATTTCAGGGAATGGTTTGACTCTATTTAACGTAATGGAGGTATTTTTATACATTATTTACCCTATCATAGTAATCCTTTTTCAGGCACTCCATTTTGTTTTGTTTTGTTTTGTTTTGTTTTGTTTTGTTTTGTTTTGTTTTGTGTTTTTTTTTGTATTTTATGTTATTTTTTTTGGGGCGGTTTGGTTTTTGTTTTTGGGGTTTGTTTTGGTTTTAGTGATTTTTATTTTGTTCTCTGTTTGTTAGTTTTCTTTAAGGTGTGTTTTTTTATATAATAATAACCTATATTAATAAAATTAATTATTTGAATAGAATTGATTTAAGTTACTAAAGATAGGATTTATTTTAAATAAGTATTATTATAATAAAATTAATTATATTGAATACAAATACCTAAAAAGAAAATTTTAGATTCTATATATATAATATATTTAATAAGATAAATTGAATCTTATATTAAATATAAGTCATATTAAATAATTACTTATTTTAAATTATTTATCTTATTGATGTATTAATTCTATTAAGATAAACATTTATATAGTTTTTAGATCTCATTTTGTAAATCTAAAAAAAATGAGATCTAAAAAAGGGAGTACTCTTGCTTGTTACTTGGTTTTTGTTGTTTGTACTTTTTTTTGTCGTACCTTTCTTGTTGTTGTTGTTTATAGAGTAGTTTTATTTTCATGGTTGGTCTTTGAAAAGTTTTGATCTATTAGAGTTGGGCAAGAAAAAGATTTTTTGGTTGGTTTGTGGGTGGGGGGTACTCTTGCTTGTTACTTGGTTTTTGTTGTTTGTACTTTTTTTTGTCGTACCTTTCTTGTTGTTGTTGTTTATAGAGAGTAGTTTTATTCTTGCTTTTATGTTTGTTCTTAATTTTTTTTATATGTAAGTTTTTGCGTGATTTGTTTTTTCTTAATGTTGTTTGTTTTTTTATTCGCATTATTTATTTTTATATATTGAGGTGACTCAGATTTAGTTATATTTTTTAGAGTTGGTTAAATTTGTGCCAGCAGCCGCGGTTATACATGGAGCTCAAGCAAATATTTTTTGGTTGATAGTTTTATTTAATTTTTGGGTTTAATTTCTTTTGATTTTTGGTGAAATTTCAATTTCTTGTTTTTCCCCCTTGTTGTTTTGTAGGCTATGAAATCTTTTTTTAGACTAGGATTAGATACCCTATTATTTTTGATGTTAATTTTGTGGCCTGAGTAGTATTAGTTATGTTCTTGAAACTTAAAGAATTTGGCGGTATTTTATTCCGTTCAGAGGAATCTGCCCTATTATCGATAATCCGCGTTGGACCTTGCTTATTTTTTTTGTTTGTATACCGCCGTTATAATGAGAATCTTTTTAGGGTTATAATTTTTTCTTTCCTTTATTTTGGTTTATTTCAGGTCAAGGTGCAGCTTTTATTTAAGTTGGTGGTGGATTACATTGTTATTAATTTTGGATTGTTTGTTGAAATTTCTTTCATGAAATTGGATTTGATTGTAATTATTTGAAGATTGTTTTTGTGATTTTGGTTCTAAAGTATGTACACATCGCCCGTCGCTCTCGTTGTTTAAGAGGCGAGATAAGTCGTAACAGAGTGGTTGTACCGGAAGGTGTAGCTGGAATGATACAGATTATATACCTAGGAGGTATTTTCATTTACATTGGAGAGTTTGCTGTGCGATTCAGTGTGGTCTGATTTGATATGTAGTTTATTGTTTTTAATGGTTTTTATTTTGTTTTAATGGAAGTATTTTATTGTCATTGTATATTTTTTTGGTTTGATTTTTTTAATTATAGTTTACTTTGTACTGTATAGGTTTATTTATTTTGTTTTTTGAAAGTTTATTTTGTTTGTTGTACCTTGTGTATCAGGGCTTATTAAATTTTATTATTTATTTTCTATTTCCCGATTTCAAGTGAGTTAATTATTTATTTTAGTTGCTGTTTTATAAGCATTAATAATATTTTATTGGTGGTGATATGCTATTCGTATTTGATGGTATCTGGTTCCTTGGGAAATGAATTTAATTCATGTAATTTATTTAAAGTTTCTTTTTCTTAGGTTATTTTTATTTTTTGCAAATGTTTCGGGGGTTTAGCTTCGTTTCATATTTTTATAATTTGTTTTGTTTTGTTTATTTTGGTGGGTTTTATGTTAACTATCTTTTTAAGTATGTTCAAATTTTATTTTTAGTTATTTTTTCTTTATGTTTTGTTTAATTTTTTACTGGGGTTTATTTTTTAATTGTTTTTTATTTGTAATAATGGTAGGATTAGTATATTCTTTTTTATTTTGTGTTTTATTTTTTATTTCTTTAAAAGGAATTCGGCAATTTTTATATCCGCCTGTTTATCAAAAACAACTTCTCTTGTGTTTTTTTGAGGTATGGCCTGCCCGCTGATTTTTTTGAAGGGCCGCGGTATTTTGACCGTGCAAAGGTAGCATAATCATTAGTCTTTTAATTGTGGGCTGGAATGAATGGTTTGACGAGATATAATCTGTCTCTTTTTGATGTATTGAATTTTGGTTTTAGGTAAGAATACCTAAATTTTTTTATGGGACGAGAAGACCCTATAGAGTTTTATATTTGTGATGATTTTTTTGTTGGTTTTTTTTAATATTGTTTTGTTTATTTTGCTGGGGCGGCTAGGAGATTTGTTTAACTCTTCTTTTTTTGTTTATTTATTTATATTTTTTTTGATCCTTTATTATTGATTTTAAGATTAAATTACCTTAGGGATAACAGCGTAATCTTTCTTGAAAGTTCTTATTGACAGGGGGGTTTGCGACCTCGATGTTGGATTAGGGTGAATTTTTGGTGTAGAAGCTTTAATTGATTAGGTCTGTTCGACCTTTAAAATCCTACATGATCTGAGTTCAGACCGGCGTGAGCCAGGTTGGTTTCTATCTATAATTTGTTTTGTGAGTTAGTACGAAAGGACCACTTTCAATAAATAATTTTATGTTGTTTGATTATTATTAATTACTATTTTGGCAGAGAAGTGCAGTGGATTTAGAATCTTCTAATATAAATTTATTTTATATGTAGTAGTGTTTAATGACTTTTTATTTTTGTTTGTTGTTTTTTTTTTATTGTCTATTTTTGTTATGGTTGGTGTAGCTTTTCTTACTTTACTTGAGCGTAGGGTTTTAGGTTATATTCATATTCGTAAGGGTCCTAATAGGGTGGGGTTTTTAGGTTTGCTTCAACCTTTTAGAGATGTGGTTAAGTTGTTTGTTAGGGAGCAGTGTTTTCCTTATGTTTCTAATTATTTGCCTTATTATTTTGCTCCTGTGTTTGGTTTGTTTCTTTCTTTAATTATTTGGTTGGTTATTCCTTATTTTGGTGGTTTTTTTTCTTTTGATTTAGGTTTATTGTTTTTTTTGTGTTGTACTAGACTTGGTGTTTATTCTCTTATGGTTGCTGGTTGGTCTTCTAATTCTAATTATTCTTTGTTGGGGTGTATGCGTGCAGTTGCTCAATCTATTTCTTATGAGGTTAGACTTGCTTTGATTTTATTGTCTTTTGTTTTTTTGGTTTGTGGTTATAATTTGGTTTCTTTTTTTTATTTTCAGTTTTATGTTTGGTTAGTTTTTTTTTCTTTGCCTTTGGTTTTAGTTTGATTTGTTTCTTGTTTGGCGGAGACTAATCGAACTCCTTTTGATTTTGCTGAGGGTGAGTCTGAGTTGGTTTCTGGTTTTAATGTTGAGTATAGATCTGGAGGGTTTGCTTTAATTTTTTTGGCTGAGTATGCTAGAATTTTGTTTATGAGTGTTTTGTTTTGTGTTATGTTTTTGGGTTGTGATTTGTATTCTTTTTTTTTCTTTTTAAGGGTTTCTTTTGTTTCTTTTTTATTTGTTTGGGTTCGTGGTACTTTGCCTCGTTTTCGTTATGATAGGTTGATGTATATATCTTGGAGGAGTTTTTTGCCTGTTTCTTTGAATTATTTAATTTTTGTTTTGGGTGTTAGGTTATTTTTTTACTCTTTGTTTTAGTGTATTAATTTGAGTATGTTTTAAGTCGGTAGGGGATTTAAACTCCTTTCTCTTACTTTCAAGGTATTTGCTTATCATAAAGCTTTCCGACTATTTTGTTGTCTTGTCTCACATTTTTGTTATTATTGGGTTCGTGATGTAGTATGAGAAGTATATTACTGTTAGTATTTGTCCTGTTATAATATATGGTTCTTCAACTGGTCGGGCTCCAATTCATGTTAATAGGATTACAGTGTTTGTTATTAGCCAGAATATAATTTGGTTGATTGGGTAGAACTGTGTTCCTCGGAATTTGGTTTTTTGTAGGGGTAGGATTAATAAGATTGCGATTGATATAAATAGAGCAATTACTCCTCCTAATTTATTAGGAATTGATCGTAAGATTGCGTATGCAAATAGGAAATATCATTCGGGTTGAATATGAATTGGTGTTACTAGTGGGTTTGCAGGGATAAAGTTGTCTGGATCTCCAAGAAGGTAAGGTTCTTTTAGTGATAATATTGATAATATTATAATTAATAAAATGAATCCTACTGTGTCTTTGATAGTGAAGTATGGGTGGAATGGGATTTTGTCGGTATTTCTATTTATTCCTGTTGGGTTGTTTGATCCTGTTTGGTGTAGGAATGTTAAGTGAATAATTACTATTGCTAGAATTATAAATGGTATTAGGAAGTGTAATGTGAAGAATCGATTTAAAGTGGCGTTGTCTACGGCGAATCCCCCTCAAACTCATTGTACTAGTTCTGTTCCTACATATGGGATTGCTGATAGTAAATTAGTGATTACTGTTGCCCCTCAGAATGATATTTGCCCCCATGGTAGTACATATCCTATAAAAGCTGTTCCTATAGTAGTGAAGAAGATTACTACTCCAATATTTCATGTTTCTGTGAAGTTGTATGATCCGTAGTATATATTTCGTCCAATGTGTATGTATATGCAAATGAAGAATATTGATCCTCCGTTAGCGTGTAGTGTTCGTAGTAATCACCCATAATTTACATCTCGGCAAATGTGTACTACTCTTGAGAATGCTGATTCAGTGTTGGGGCAGTAGTGTATAGCTAGGAATAGTCCTGTGATGATTTGTATACCTAAACATAATCCTAATAAGGATCCAAAGTTTCATCATGTTCTAATATTTGATGGGGTGGGTAGATCTACTAGTGCGTTGTTTATAATTTTGATTAGTGGGTGGTTTTTTCGTATGGGTTTATTCATTATTTTGATTTTCGTAATGGTCCTTCTGAAATATTTGTGATTTTTGCAACTACAATTAGTGTTAATAGTAGATATAGGGCTAATATAAGTGTTGTTGATCCTGTAGGTAGGTTATAGAATTTTTCTAATATTAAGTTTGTTTTTTCGTTTGCTCTTAATTTATGTTCATATGTTCATGTGTATGATTCCTCTATTCTTATTATGAATATTATTGCTGTCATGATTGCTGTTGCTGCTGATAGTTTTATTGATAAAAATATTATTTCATTTGATGCTAGTCTTGTTATGTAGATGAATAGTACTAGTATTCCTC
>NW_028259271.1:0-27776 GCF_977971745.1 Zootermopsis nevadensis | reverse complement strand
GAGGAATACTAGTACTATTCATCTACATAACAAGACTAGCATCAAATGAAATAATATTTTTATCAATAAAACTATCAGCAGCAACAGCAATCATGACAGCAATAATATTCATAATAAGAATAGAGGAATCATACACATGAACATATGAACATAAATTAAGAGCAAACGAAAAAACAAACTTAATATTAGAAAAATTCTATAACCTACCTACAGGATCAACAACACTTATATTAGCCCTATATCTACTATTAACACTAATTGTAGTTGCAAAAATCACAAATATTTCAGAAGGACCATTACGAAAATCAAAATAATGAATAAACCCATACGAAAAAACCACCCACTAATCAAAATTATAAACAACGCACTAGTAGATCTACCCACCCCATCAAATATTAGAACATGATGAAACTTTGGATCCTTATTAGGATTATGTTTAGGTATACAAATCATCACAGGGACTATTCCTAGCTATACACTACTGCCCCAACACTGAATCAGCATTCTCAAGAGTAGTACACATTTGCCGAGATGTAAATTATGGGTGATTACTACGAACACTACACGCTAACGGAGGATCAATATTCTTCATTTGCATATACATACACATTGGACGAAATATATACTACGGATCATACAACTTCACAGAAACATGAAATATTGGAGTAGTAATCTTCTTCACTACTATAGGAACAGCTTTTATAGGATATGTACTACCATGGGGGCAAATATCATTCTGAGGGGCAACAGTAATCACTAATTTACTATCAGCAATCCCATATGTAGGAACAGAACTAGTACAATGAGTTTGAGGGGATTCGCCGTAGACAACGCCACTTTAAATCGATTCTTCACATTACACTTCCTAATACCATTTATAATTCTAGCAATAGTAATTATTCACTTAACATTCCTACACCAAACAGGATCAAACAACCCAACAGGAATAAATAGAAATACCGACAAAATCCCATTCCACCCATACTTCACTATCAAAGACACAGTAGGATTCATTTTATTAATTATAATATTATCAATATTATCACTAAAAGAACCTTACCTTCTTGGAGATCCAGACAACTTTATCCCTGCAAACCCACTAGTAACACCAATTCATATTCAACCCGAATGATATTTCCTATTTGCATACGCAATCTTACGATCAATTCCTAATAAATTAGGAGGAGTAATTGCTCTATTTATATCAATCGCAATCTTATTAATCCTACCCCTACAAAAAACCAAATTCCGAGGAACACAGTTCTACCCAATCAACCAAATTATATTCTGGCTAATAACAAACACTGTAATCCTATTAACATGAATTGGAGCCCGACCAGTTGAAGAACCATATATTATAACAGGACAAATACTAACAGTAATATACTTCTCATACTACATCACGAACCCAATAATAACAAAAATGTGAGACAAGACAACAAAATAGTCGGAAAGCTTTATGATAAGCAAATACCTTGAAAGTAAGAGAAAGGAGTTTAAATCCCCTACCGACTTAAAACATACTCAAATTAATACACTAAAACAAAGAGTAAAAAAATAACCTAACACCCAAAACAAAAATTAAATAATTCAAAGAAACAGGCAAAAAACTCCTCCAAGATATATACATCAACCTATCATAACGAAAACGAGGCAAAGTACCACGAACCCAAACAAATAAAAAAGAAACAAAAGAAACCCTTAAAAAGAAAAAAAAAGAATACAAATCACAACCCAAAAACATAACACAAAAACAAAACACTCATAAACAAAATTCTAGCATACTCAGCCAAAAAAATTAAAGCAAACCCTCCAGATCTATACTCAACATTAAAACCAGAAACCAACTCAGACTCACCCTCAGCAAAATCAAAAGGAGTTCGATTAGTCTCCGCCAAACAAGAAACAAATCAAACTAAAACCAAAGGCAAAGAAAAAAAAACTAACCAAACATAAAACTGAAAATAAAAAAAAGAAACCAAATTATAACCACAAACCAAAAAAACAAAAGACAATAAAATCAAAGCAAGTCTAACCTCATAAGAAATAGATTGAGCAACTGCACGCATACACCCCAACAAAGAATAATTAGAATTAGAAGACCAACCAGCAACCATAAGAGAATAAACACCAAGTCTAGTACAACACAAAAAAAACAATAAACCTAAATCAAAAGAAAAAAAACCACCAAAATAAGGAATAACCAACCAAATAATTAAAGAAAGAAACAAACCAAACACAGGAGCAAAATAATAAGGCAAATAATTAGAAACATAAGGAAAACACTGCTCCTAACAAACAACTTAACCACATCTCTAAAAGGTTGAAGCAAACCTAAAAACCCCACCCTATTAGGACCCTTACGAATATGAATATAACCTAAAACCCTACGCTCAAGTAAAGTAAGAAAAGCTACACCAACCATAACAAAAATAGACAATAAAAAAAAAACAACAAACAAAAATAAAAAGTCATTAAACACTACTACATATAAAATAAATTTATATTAGAAGATTCTAAATCCACTGCACTTCTCTGCCAAAATAGTAATTAATAATAATCAAACAACATAAAATTATTTATTGAAAGTGGTCCTTTCGTACTAACTCACAAAACAAATTATAGATAGAAACCAACCTGGCTCACGCCGGTCTGAACTCAGATCATGTAGGATTTTAAAGGTCGAACAGACCTAATCAATTAAAGCTTCTACACCAAAAATTTCACCCTAATCCAACATCGAGGTCGCAAACCCCCCTGTCAATAAGAACTTTCAAGAAAGATTACGCTGTTATCCCTAAGGTAATTTAATCTTAAAATCAATAATAAAGGATCAAAAAAATATAAATAAATAAACAAAAAAAAGAAGAGTTAAACAAATCTCCTAGCCGCCCCAGCAAAATAAACAAAACAATATTAAAAAAAACCAACAAAAAAATCATCACAAATATAAAACTCTATAGGGTCTTCTCGTCCCATAAAAAAATTTAGGTATTCTTACCTAAAACCAAAATTCAATACATCAAAAAGAGACAGATTATATCTCGTCAAACCATTCATTCCAGCCCACAATTAAAAGACTAATGATTATGCTACCTTTGCACGGTCAAAATACCGCGGCCCTTCAAAAAAATCAGCGGGCAGGCCATACCTCAAAAAAACACAAGAGAAGTTGTTTTTGATAAACAGGCGGATATAAAAATTGCCGAATTCCTTTTAAAGAAATAAAAAATAAAACACAAAATAAAAAAGAATATACTAATCCTACCATTATTACAAATAAAAAACAATTAAAAAATAAACCCCAGTAAAAAATTAAACAAAACATAAAGAAAAAATAACTAAAAATAAAATTTGAACATACTTAAAAAGATAGTTAACATAAAACCCACCAAAATAAACAAAACAAAACAAATTATAAAAATATGAAACGAAGCTAAACCCCGAAACATTTGCAAAAAATAAAATAACCTAAGAAAAAGAAACTTTAAATAAATTACATGAATTAAATTCATTTCCCAAGGAACCAGATACCATCAAATACGAATAGCATATCACCACCAATAAAATATTATTAATGCTTATAAAACAGCAACTAAAATAAATAATTAACTCACTTGAAATCGGGAAATAGAAAATAAATAATAAAATTTAATAAGCCCTGATACACAAGGTACAACAAACAAAATAAACTTTCAAAAAACAAAATAAATAAACCTATACAGTACAAAGTAAACTATAATTAAAAAAAATCAAACCAAAAAATATACAATGACAATAAAATACTTCCATTAAAACAAAATAAAAACCATTAAAAACAATAAACTACATATCAAATCAGACCACACTGAATCGCACAGCAAACTCTCCAATGTAAATGAAAATACCTCCTAGGTATATAATCTGTATCATTCCAGCTACACCTTCCGGTACAACCACTCTGTTACGACTTATCTCGCCTCTTAAACAACGAGAGCGACGGGCGATGTGTACATACTTTAGAACCAAAATCACAAAAACAATCTTCAAATAATTACAATCAAATCCAATTTCATGAAAGAAATTTCAACAAACAATCCAAAATTAATAACAATGTAATCCACCACCAACTTAAATAAAAGCTGCACCTTGACCTGAAATAAACCAAAATAAAGGAAAGAAAAAATTATAACCCTAAAAAGATTCTCATTATAACGGCGGTATACAAACAAAAAAAATAAGCAAGGTCCAACGCGGATTATCGATAATAGGGCAGATTCCTCTGAACGGAATAAAATACCGCCAAATTCTTTAAGTTTCAAGAACATAACTAATACTACTCAGGCCACAAAATTAACATCAAAAATAATAGGGTATCTAATCCTAGTCTAAAAAAAGATTTCATAGCCTACAAAACAACAAGGGGGAAAAACAAGAAATTGAAATTTCACCAAAAATCAAAAGAAATTAAACCCAAAAATTAAATAAAACTATCAACCAAAAAATATTTGCTTGAGCTCCATGTATAACCGCGGCTGCTGGCACAAATTTAACCAACTCTAAAAAATATAACTAAATCTGAGTCACCTCAATATATAAAAATAAATAATGCGAATAAAAAAACAAACAACATTAAGAAAAAACAAATCACGCAAAAACTTACATATAAAAAAAATTAAGAACAAACATAAAAGCAAGAATAAAACTACTCTCTATAAACAACAACAACAAGAAAGGTACGACAAAAAAAAGTACAAACAACAAAAACCAAGTAACAAGCAAGAGTACCCCCCACCCACAAACCAACCAAAAAATCTTTTTCTTGCCCAACTCTAATAGATCAAAACTTTTCAAAGACCAACCATGAAAATAAAACTACTCTATAAACAACAACAACAAGAAAGGTACGACAAAAAAAAGTACAAACAACAAAAACCAAGTAACAAGCAAGAGTACTCCCTTTTTTAGATCTCATTTTTTTTTAGATTTACAAAATGAGATCTAAAAACTATATAAATGTTTATCTTAATAGAATTAATACATCAATAAGATAAATAATTTAAAATAAGTAATTATTTAATATGACTTATATTTAATATAAGATTCAATTTATCTTATTAAATATATTATATATATAGAATCTAAAATTTTCTTTTTAGGTATTTGTATTCAATATAATTAATTTTATTATAATAATACTTATTTAAAATAAATCCTATCTTTAGTAACTTAAATCAATTCTATTCAAATAATTAATTTTATTAATATAGGTTATTATTATATAAAAAAACACACCTTAAAGAAAACTAACAAACAGAGAACAAAATAAAAATCACTAAAACCAAAACAAACCCCAAAAACAAAAACCAAACCGCCCCAAAAAAAATAACATAAAATACAAAAAAAAACACAAAACAAAACAAAACAAAACAAAACAAAACAAAACAAAACAAAACAAAATGGAGTGCCTGAAAAAGGATTACTATGATAGGGTAAATAATGTATAAAAATACCTCCATTACGTTAAATAGAGTCAAACCATTCCCTGAAATATCAAAAATTCCCGTGCACCATACACTAAAACGTAAAAATTAGAAAAGTAAGCTAATAAAGCTAATGGGTTCATACCCCATAAATAGAGTAAATACTCTCTCTTCTAATGCCCAACAACTCAACAAAAATCCTCTTATTAACAACGTTAACAAGAGGTATTTTAATCTCAATTTCCTCTAATTCATGATTTGGAGCATGAATGGGGTTAGAGATTAATTTACTATCATTTATTCCAATAATGATAGAAAAAAAAAATATCTACACCACAGAAGCCTCACTAAAATACTTTATTGTACAAGCAGGGGCTTCATCAATACTATTATTCATAGTAATAATAAGAGCAATAGAAGAAAGAATATTAATTAACTCGGACAACTTATATACACAAATATTAATAAACACACCCCTATTACTAAAAGGGGGGGTCGCCCCAATACATTGGTGATTCCCTGGAGTAATGGAGGGGTTAAACTGAAATAATTGCTTAATTCTAATAACTCTACAAAAATCCGCACCCCTATCCTTAATCTCATACCAAATTAACAATGATATATTCCTAGAAATAATCATTGTAACATCAGTAATAATTGGAGCTATCGGGGGATTAAATCAAACATCACTACGAAAAATCATAACATACTCATCAATTAACCACACAGGTTGAATAATATCGGCAATAATTACAGGAAATGATATATGAGTAACATATTTCACAATCTACTCAATACTAACATTAACAGTAGTGTCGATTGTAAAAACCACCAAATTATCTTTCGTTAACCAAATAGCAATAACAGAAAAGAAGAACAAACTAACAAAATTCCTTGTATTCACAAGAATTTTATCATTAGGAGGTTTGCCGCCATTCTTGGGATTTATACCAAAATGAATAGTCATTCAAGCTATAATAACCAACGAAATAAAAACAACAGCCACAATAATGGTTTTAATATCAGTAGTAACGTTATATTACTACATACGAATGACATACTCAAGTTTAATAATACTACACCTAGAAACAAAATGATTAATTGCCCAACCTATTAATAAAACACCTAAACACATTATTTTATTAACATCAATCTCAATTACGGGGTTAATAATATCAGAAATAATCATGAACTTAGATTAAAGGCTTTAAGTTAAACAAACTAATATCCTTCAAAGCTATAAATAAAGAAAATCTTTAAGCCTTAGTAGCAAAACTACCCCTATAGAATTGCATTCTATAATCACCTAATGAATATAAAGCTATAGTAGAAGGGAAAATCCCATAAATAGATTTACAATCTATCACCTAAAATCAGACATTCCACTAATAATTAAACGATGGTTATTCTCAACAAACCATAAAGATATTGGAACATTATACTTCATCTTCGGGGCATGATCCGGAATATTAGGAACATCATTAAGAATATTAATCCGAGCAGAACTTGGTCAACCAGGATCCTTAATTGGAGACGACCAAATTTACAATGTAATCGTAACCGCACATGCATTTATCATAATCTTTTTCATGGTTATACCAATTCTAATTGGGGGTTTTGGAAATTGATTAGTACCACTCATACTTGGGGCCCCTGATATAGCATTTCCACGAATGAATAACATAAGATTTTGACTACTCCCACCCTCACTTACACTCCTCCTAACCAGAAGTATAGTAGAAAGAGGAGCTGGAACAGGGTGAACAGTGTATCCCCCGTTAGCTAGAGGAATCGCCCATGCGGGAGCATCAGTAGATTTAACAATTTTCTCCTTACACCTAGCAGGTGTATCGTCAATTTTAGGAGCAGTAAACTTTATCTCAACAGCAATTAATATAAAACCATCAAGTATGAAATCTGAACAAATACCCCTATTTGTATGAGCAGTAATTATTACCGCCACCTTATTATTACTATCACTACCAGTACTAGCAGGGGCTATCACAATATTATTAACTGATCGAAATTTGAACACCTCCTTCTTTGACCCAGCGGGAGGTGGAGACCCAATTCTTTACCAACACTTATTTTGATTTTTCGGACATCCAGAAGTATATATTCTAATTCTCCCAGGATTTGGGATAATTTCCCACATCATTTCCCATGAAAGAGGAAAAAAAGAAGCTTTTGGAAACCTAGGAATAATCTTTGCCATACTAGCAATTGGGTTATTAGGATTTGTAGTATGAGCACATCATATATTTACAGTAGGAATAGATGTCGATACACGAGCATATTTTACATCAGCTACAATAATTATTGCAGTACCAACTGGAATTAAAATCTTCAGATGATTAGCAACAATCCAAGGATCAAAATTATCATATAGACCCACATGCTTATGATCAATAGGATTTGTTTTCCTATTTACAATAGGGGGGCTAACGGGGGTAGTCCTAGCAAATTCATCAATCGATATTGTACTACATGACACATATTATGTAGTAGCTCACTTCCACTACGTTCTATCAATAGGAGCCGTATTCGCTATCATAGCCGGATTTATCCACTGATACCCATTATTTACAGGACTAACAATAAATCCAAAATGATTGAAAACTCAATTCACAATTATATTCCTGGGAGTAAATATAACGTTCTTCCCGCAACACTTCCTAGGACTAGCTGGAATACCACGACGATATTCAGATTATCCAGATGCATACACTACATGAAATATTATCTCATCAATGGGGTCAACCATCTCATTTATTGGAGTGATAATGTTTATTTACATTTTATGAGAAAGAATAAGAACTAAACGACAAGTGTTAAGATCAACACATACAAGAAACTCAATTGAATGAATCCAAGATCTGCCCCCATCAGAACACAGATATTCAGAACTACCAACAATTATCAATTAATAAAATCTAATATGGCAGAGAAGTGCAGTGGATTTAAGCTCCACAAATAAAGTACTAAAAACTTTTATTAGAAAATGACAACATGATCATGCATGAATTTACAAGATAGAGCATCACCAATCATAGAACAACTAATCTTCTTCCATGATCATACCATAATAATCATCACAATAATTCTAGCAATAGTATTATACTTCATAGCATCAACAATTATTAACGAACTCGTAGACCGATATATACTAGAAGGTCAAACAATAGAACTAATATGAACAATTGTGCCAGCAGTAATTCTTCTATTCATCACCACTCCATCTTTACGATTATTATACCTTATAGACGAAATCCACAACCCAATTATAACAATTAAAACTATTGGACACCAATGATACTGAAGTTATGAATACTCAGACTTCGTCAACGTTGAATTCGACTCATATATAACACCATATGAGGGAGACAATAAAAGAATATTCCGACTACTAGAAACAGATAACCACGTAACTTTACCAATACACTCATTCATCCGAATTATCGTAACAGCTGCTGATGTACTTCACTCGTGAACAATCCCTAGATTGGGGATCAAAGCCGATGCAACACCAGGCCGATTAAATCAATCAAGATTTATAATCAACCGCCCTGGACTACTTTATGGTCAATGCTCAGAAATCTGCGGAGCAAACCACAGATTCATACCCATCGTAATTGAAAGAGTATCAACAGAGAATTTTATTGAATGAATTAAAAAACTAAGCGAATCAATAGGTGACTGAAAGCAAGTAATGGTCTCTTAAACCAAATAATAGTAAATTAGCAATTACTCCTATTGGGGGGATTAGTTAAAAATAACATTAGATCGTCAAACTAAAATAACCAAATAAATGGTATCCCCCTCATCCCACAAATAATACCCCTTAGATGATTAATTTTATTCATCTCGTTTTCAACAATTTTCGTATTATTCAACACAATAAACTACTTCTCATTTACCCAAACAAATAAAAAGATACAAAAAAAAATTAAATTAACAAAAAAAACAAACTGAAAATGATAAGAAACTTATTCTCAGTATTTGACCCATCAACAAACATATTTAACACATCAATAAATTGATTAAGAACTATATTAGGATTATTAATCATCCCCACAATAATATGAATAATTCCATCTCGAAACAACGCAGCATGAAATAAAACAATAAAAAAAATACACGAAGAGCTTAAAACACTCCTAGGAACAAAAAAAATCAACAACGGAAGAACACTTATATTCACGTCATTATTCTCAATAATCCTAATAAACAATACTTTAGGCTTATTCCCATACATCTTTACTAGAACCAGACACCTAACATTAACATTAACAATAGCCTTACCATTATGAACAAGATTTATAATATTCGGATGAATCAACAACACTAAACACATATTAACCCACCTTGTACCACAAGGAACACCACCGATCCTAATACCATTTATAGTGTGCATTGAAACAATCAGAAACATTATTCGCCCAGGAACATTAGCTATCCGATTAACAGCAAATATAATTGCAGGTCACCTATTAATAACACTACTAGGAGAAAATGGATCATCAATAGCATACTCAATAATCAGCATCCTAATTATTACACAGATTGCTCTACTAACATTAGAGACAGCAGTAGCAATCATTCAATCATATGTATTCGCAGTACTAAGAACATTATATTCTAGAGAAATCAATTAAAATGACAAACCACATAAATCACACATTCCACATAGTAAACCAAAGACCATGACCTCTTATTGGAGCAATGGGAGCCATAATCACATTAACTGGAACAATTAAATGATTCCACCAATATGAACAAACACTAATAAGAATTGGAATAATCACAATAATCATAACAACCATCCAATGATGACGAGATATTACACGAGAGGGCACATACCAAGGATTACATACAAGAAAAGTAACTAAAGGGTTACGATGAGGTATAATCCTATTCATTACATCAGAAGTATTCTTCTTCGTCTCCTTCTTTTGAGCATTTTTCCACAGAAGATTATCACCAACAAACGAACTCGGATCAATGTGACCACCAACTGGAATTCAAGTATTTAATCCCCTACAAATTCCACTTCTAAATACCGCAATCCTCCTATCATCAGGGGTAACTATCACTTGAGCACATCATAGAATCTTAGAAAACAATTATAACCAGGGGTTACAAGGACTATTTATAACTGTAATCCTAGGATTATATTTCACAGCACTACAAGCATACGAATATATAGAATCACCATTCACTATTGCCGACTCGGTTTATGGAGCCACGTTCTTTGTAGCAACAGGATTCCATGGTCTCCATGTAATCATTGGAACAACCTTCCTAATCACATGTTTAATACGACACCTAACACTTCATTTCTCATCAAACCACCATATAGGATTTGAAGCAGCCGCATGATATTGACATTTTGTAGATGTAGTATGACTATTCTTATATATCTCAATTTACTGATGAGGAAGATAACCAAATAAATTTATCTAATATAAAAAGTATACTTGACTTCCAATCAAGAAGTTCAAAAAATGAGATAAATAATAAAAATAGTAACAACAATAATAACAACAATCATAATACTATCAACAATTATCATAATAATTGCGACAGCAATATCAAAAAAAAACATTGAAGACCGAGAAAAAAGATCACCATTTGAGTGCGGGTTTGACCCCATGGGATCTGCACGACTCCCGTTTTCCTTACGATTTTTCCTAATCGCAATTATATTTCTAGTATTCGACGTAGAAATTGCACTCCTATTACCAATAACAATCGTGATAACAAGATCAAACATAATATCATGAGCCACAATCAGAACATTATTTATTGTAATCCTAATCATCGGGTTATATCACGAATGAAATCAAGGATCCTTAGAGTGAGCAGAATAAGGGATTGTAGTTAATAATAACATTTGGTTTGCAATCAAAAAGTACTAATATAGTCTATCTCAAAGTAAGAAGCGATTAACGCAATCAATTTCGACCTGATCTTAGATAAATTTTATCCTTACTTAAAATTAACTGAAACCAAATAGAGGTATATTACTGTTAATAATAAAAATGAATAACCAAATTCCAGTTAAAGAAATGAATAGATTAAGTGAAAGCTGCTAACTTATCACTATAGCGGTTAAAATCCGTTTACATTTCTATTTATATAGTTTAAAAAAAACATTACACTTTCACTGTAAAAATAAATAAATATTTTATAAATACTTAAAGATAAAAATATCTCAATAACATCTTCAATGTTATGCTCTAAATAAGCTATTCAAGTACATAAATATAAAAAAAACTAACAAATTAATCCAAACAACAATAAAAAATATATAAACCCTAAGACTACCATACTGCAACCATTGATTGCCCTTAGCCAAAAAAGAAAAAAACCAAAAAAGACCCTGACCACCAAAAAACTCTCTCCAACCGGAATCAAAAGACTTAATAATAACATATCCATAATTCAAAGGAAACAAAGAAACACCATAAACAAAAACATAAGGTATAAACCACATAGACCCAAAAAAAAAAGAAGACTTATATAAAAATATAGAAAAAAGAAACTCACCTAAATCAACCTTAGATAATTCATAACCTAACCAACCACCCAAAATTCTAACTAACAAAACTGAAGTCCTCAAATAAAAAGGCAAGCAAATAACAAAAGGGGTAGGAAAAATTAATCATCTCAACATTCTACCACCAAAAATAACAACAACAAGTAAACCCAACATACCAGTACATATATTATTACCAGCATCCTCAAAAGAACAAAAAGAAGACAAATTAAAATCACCGAACAAAACATAATAAAATAAACGGAAAGAATAACAAACAGTTAAACCAGTAGACAAAAAAAACAATAGCAAACCAAAAAAATTAAAATAACCTAATAAAACCATCTCCAAAATAAGATCCCTAGAATAAAAACCAGCCAAAAACGGCATACCACACAAAGCAAAACTAGAAACAACCAAACAAGAAGAAGTAAAAGGCATAAAAAAAGAAACACCACCCATAAAACGAATATCTTGAGAATCACCCATAACATGAATAACCACCCCCGCACACATAAACAAAAGAGCCTTAAACAAAGCATGAGTTAACAGATGAAAAAAGGCCAATTCAGGAAAACCAAAAGAAACAATACCAACTATTAACCCCAATTGACTAAGAGTAGAGAGAGCAATAACCCTCCTCAAATCAAACTCAAAATTAGCCCCCAAACCAGATATAAACATAGTTAAACCCGAAACCAACAACAAAAATCTATTAAGAGAATCACCAAAAGAACATCTAAAACGAATAAGCAAATAAACACCAGCAGTAACTAAAGTAGAAGAATGAACTAAAGCAGAAACAGGAGTAGGAGCTGCCATAGCAGCTGGCAATCAAGAAGAAAAAGGAATCTGAGCTCTCCTAGTTATAGCAGCCAAAACAACAAGAAAGGAAATAAAATTCATTTCCATTCTACCCCTTATAAAAAACAAATAATACACATAATTCCAACTACCAAAATTAAACATCCAAGCAATAGATATTAAAAGAGCAACATCACCAACACGATTAGACAAAGCAGTCAACATACCAGCACCATAAGATTTAAAATTCTGATAATAAATAACCAAACAATAAGAAACTAACCCCAAACCATCTCAACCTAATAAAATTCTGATTAAATTAGGTCTTAAAATCAAAAACATCATAGAAACAACAAACAACAAAACCAAATAAATAAAACGATAAATATTCAAATCCCCATGTATATAATCATCTCTATAAAGAACAACTAAAGAAGAAATAAAAAAAACAAAACCCAAGAAAAATAAGGATATTCAATCAAAAAGAAGAGTCATAACCACAGAACTAGAATTCAAGGTAATAATATCCCACTCAATAAAATAAACTAAGTCCTTAACAACAAAAACAAAACCAACAAAAAAAGACAAAATACCAAAAAATAAAAGGAAAAAAAAACTAACAAAACAAATTGAAATAAAATTCACGACCCAAGGCAAAAAATGCATCATTGACACCACAAACCAATATTTTAATTAAACTACTTAAATTTTTATAACCAAAAAGAAACGACATCTCTAAACAAAATAAACAAATTTAATGGAAACCAGTGCAAAAAAACCAATAAAAATTCACGAACATAAAACATTGAACATGAATAAATACCCGAATAAAAACTACCATGCTGACTATAAGAATATATATATAAAGTATAAGCAGCACCAAAAAAAGACAAACCCCCCAACATCAATATAGTCAACCAAGACCAAGAAATCAAACTTCTAAATAAAACAACCTCACCTAACAAATTCAAAGAAGGAGGAGCTGCTATATTACAAGATCTCAATAAAAACCACCATATAGACATTCTGGGTATCAAACACATTAAACCCCTATTAACCAATAAACTACGACTACCCGTCCGCTCATAAACAATATTAACAAGACAAAACAAACCAGAAGAACATAAACCATGAGCAATCATCAAAACATAAGAACCACAAAACCCCCAATAATTGACAGTCATAATACCACAAACAACAATACCCATATGAGCAACAGAAGAATAAGCAACTAATGACTTCAAATCAGTCTGACGCAAACAAACCAATCTAACCAAAAACCCACCTAACAAACTAATAGAAATCCAGAAAAAATTCAAATTAAAAGAAAAATTAACTAAAAAAACCATAACACGAATTAAACCATAACCACCCAACTTCAACAAAACACCAGCCAAAATCATTGAACCAGAAATAGGTGCTTCAACATGAGCCTTAGGTAACCACAAATGAACTAAAAATAAAGGAATCCTAACCAAAAAAGCAAAGACTATGCAAAAATAAAAAAAAACTCTCGACAAACAAGGATCAAACAAAAAAAAAAAACACAGCAAACCAGAAGAATTATAAATCCCAATAACACCAATCAACAAAGGCAAGGAAGCAAATAAAGTATATAAAATCAAATAAATACCAGCCTGAAGACGCTCAGGCTGATAACCCCAACCCAAAATTAAAAACAAAGTAGGAACAAGTCTACCCTCAAAAAACAAGTAAAAAGAAAACAAATCAACACTACCAAACGAACAAAATAATATAATCATCAAAAACAAAATCATAAACAAAAAAAATTCAGAAAAATAAGAAGAACGAAAAACTGACTCTCTAGCTAACAACATCAATGAACAAATCCAAAATCTAAGAAAAATTAAACCATAAGAAATATAATCACAACCTAAAAAATAACTAAGATTACCCCAACAAAAAAAATAAGGAAAAACAAAAAAAAAAGACAAACACAAGAAAAACAAGAAAGAATTAATCAATCACCAAAAATTTAAAAAACACAAAGGGATCAAAAAAATTAAAGAAAATAAAAACCTTAACATTGAAGCATCCCAAAAGAACGATAATAATCATTCCCATATCTACGAATTATTGAAACAAGAATAGATAAACCCAAAGAACCCTCACAAACAGAAAAAACAAAAAAACAATAACAAAATAAAACTCATAATTAAAACCACATAAATAATAATACATCAAAACAAACAAAGACAAAACCATAAACTCTAAACTCAATAAAGTAATCAACAAATGCTTACGATCCATACAAAAAACCCACAAACCACAAAGAAAAAAGGTAGAAAAATAAAAAAATATTAACATTAAAAAGTCTTAATAATTTAATAAAAATATTGGTCTTGTAAATCAAAAATGAGAAAAACCTCTTAAGACTTCAGAGAAAAGAAAACCCTATCATTAATTCCCAAAACTAACATTTTTATTAAACTACACTCTGATATTATAAAAACAATAGTAATCTCAAGAACATCAATAAGAATAATATTCACACAAATAAAACACCCTATAGCCATAGGAATAATCACAATAATACAAACCATCTTAACATGCACAATTAGAGGAATAATAAACCAAAAATTCTGATTCCCATATATTTTATTCCTAGTATTCCTAGGAGGAATACTAGTACTATTCATCTACATAACAAGACTAGCATCAAATGAAATAATATTTTTATCAATAAAACTATCAGCAGCAACAGCAATCATGACAGCAATAATATTCATAATAAGAATAGAGGAATCATACACATGAACATATGAACATAAATTAAGAGCAAACGAAAAAACAAACTTAATATTAGAAAAATTCTATAACCTACCTACAGGATCAACAACACTTATATTAGCCCTATATCTACTATTAACACTAATTGTAGTTGCAAAAATCACAAATATTTCAGAAGGACCATTACGAAAATCAAAATAATGAATAAACCCATACGAAAAAACCACCCACTAATCAAAATTATAAACAACGCACTAGTAGATCTACCCACCCCATCAAATATTAGAACATGATGAAACTTTGGATCCTTATTAGGATTATGTTTAGGTATACAAATCATCACAGGACTATTCCTAGCTATACACTACTGCCCCAACACTGAATCAGCATTCTCAAGAGTAGTACACATTTGCCGAGATGTAAATTATGGGTGATTACTACGAACACTACACGCTAACGGAGGATCAATATTCTTCATTTGCATATACATACACATTGGACGAAATATATACTACGGATCATACAACTTCACAGAAACATGAAATATTGGAGTAGTAATCTTCTTCACTACTATAGGAACAGCTTTTATAGGATATGTACTACCATGGGGGCAAATATCATTCTGAGGGGCAACAGTAATCACTAATTTACTATCAGCAATCCCATATGTAGGAACAGAACTAGTACAATGAGTTTGAGGGGGATTCGCCGTAGACAACGCCACTTTAAATCGATTCTTCACATTACACTTCCTAATACCATTTATAATTCTAGCAATAGTAATTATTCACTTAACATTCCTACACCAAACAGGATCAAACAACCCAACAGGAATAAATAGAAATACCGACAAAATCCCATTCCACCCATACTTCACTATCAAAGACACAGTAGGATTCATTTTATTAATTATAATATTATCAATATTATCACTAAAAGAACCTTACCTTCTTGGAGATCCAGACAACTTTATCCCTGCAAACCCACTAGTAACACCAATTCATATTCAACCCGAATGATATTTCCTATTTGCATACGCAATCTTACGATCAATTCCTAATAAATTAGGAGGAGTAATTGCTCTATTTATATCAATCGCAATCTTATTAATCCTACCCCTACAAAAAACCAAATTCCGAGGAACACAGTTCTACCCAATCAACCAAATTATATTCTGGCTAATAACAAACACTGTAATCCTATTAACATGAATTGGAGCCCGACCAGTTGAAGAACCATATATTATAACAGGACAAATACTAACAGTAATATACTTCTCATACTACATCACGAACCCAATAATAACAAAAATGTGAGACAAGACAACAAAATAGTCGGAAAGCTTTATGATAAGCAAATACCTTGAAAGTAAGAGAAAGGAGTTTAAATCCCCTACCGACTTAAAACATACTCAAATTAATACACTAAAACAAAGAGTAAAAAAATAACCTAACACCCAAAACAAAAATTAAATAATTCAAAGAAACAGGCAAAAAACTCCTCCAAGATATATACATCAACCTATCATAACGAAAACGAGGCAAAGTACCACGAACCCAAACAAATAAAAAAGAAACAAAAGAAACCCTTAAAAAGAAAAAAAAAGAATACAAATCACAACCCAAAAACATAACACAAAACAAAACACTCATAAACAAAATTCTAGCATACTCAGCCAAAAAAATTAAAGCAAACCCTCCAGATCTATACTCAACATTAAAACCAGAAACCAACTCAGACTCACCCTCAGCAAAATCAAAAGGAGTTCGATTAGTCTCCGCCAAACAAGAAACAAATCAAACTAAAACCAAAGGCAAAGAAAAAAAAACTAACCAAACATAAAACTGAAAATAAAAAAAAGAAACCAAATTATAACCACAAACCAAAAAAACAAAAGACAATAAAATCAAAGCAAGTCTAACCTCATAAGAAATAGATTGAGCAACTGCACGCATACACCCCAACAAAGAATAATTAGAATTAGAAGACCAACCAGCAACCATAAGAGAATAAACACCAAGTCTAGTACAACACAAAAAAAACAATAAACCTAAATCAAAAGAAAAAAAACCACCAAAATAAGGAATAACCAACCAAATAATTAAAGAAAGAAACAAACCAAACACAGGAGCAAAATAATAAGGCAAATAATTAGAAACATAAGGAAAACACTGCTCCCTAACAAACAACTTAACCACATCTCTAAAAGGTTGAAGCAAACCTAAAAACCCCACCCTATTAGGACCCTTACGAATATGAATATAACCTAAAACCCTACGCTCAAGTAAAGTAAGAAAAGCTACACCAACCATAACAAAAATAGACAATAAAAAAAAAACAACAAACAAAAATAAAAAGTCATTAAACACTACTACATATAAAATAAATTTATATTAGAAGATTCTAAATCCACTGCACTTCTCTGCCAAAATAGTAATTAATAATAATCAAACAACATAAAATTATTTATTGAAAGTGGTCCTTTCGTACTAACTCACAAAACAAATTATAGATAGAAACCAACCTGGCTCACGCCGGTCTGAACTCAGATCATGTAGGATTTTAAAGGTCGAACAGACCTAATCAATTAAAGCTTCTACACCAAAAATTCACCCTAATCCAACATCGAGGTCGCAAACCCCCCTGTCAATAAGAACTTTCAAGAAAGATTACGCTGTTATCCCTAAGGTAATTTAATCTTAAAATCAATAATAAAGGATCAAAAAAAATATAAATAAATAAACAAAAAAAAGAAGAGTTAAACAAATCTCCTAGCCGCCCCAGCAAAATAAACAAAACAATATTAAAAAAAACCAACAAAAAAATCATCACAAATATAAAACTCTATAGGGTCTTCTCGTCCCATAAAAAAATTTAGGTATTCTTACCTAAAACCAAAATTCAATACATCAAAAAGAGACAGATTATATCTCGTCAAACCATTCATTCCAGCCCACAATTAAAAGACTAATGATTATGCTACCTTTGCACGGTCAAAATACCGCGGCCCTTCAAAAAAATCAGCGGGCAGGCCATACCTCAAAAAAACACAAGAGAAGTTGTTTTTGATAAACAGGCGGATATAAAAATTGCCGAATTCCTTTTAAAGAAATAAAAAATAAAACACAAAATAAAAAAGAATATACTAATCCTACCATTATTACAAATAAAAAACAATTAAAAAATAAACCCCAGTAAAAAATTAAACAAAACATAAAGAAAAAATAACTAAAAATAAAATTTGAACATACTTAAAAAGATAGTTAACATAAAACCCACCAAAATAAACAAAACAAAACAAATTATAAAAATATGAAACGAAGCTAAACCCCCGAAACATTTGCAAAAAATAAAAATAACCTAAGAAAAAGAAACTTTAAATAAATTACATGAATTAAATTCATTTCCCAAGGAACCAGATACCATCAAATACGAATAGCATATCACCACCAATAAAATATTATTAATGCTTATAAAACAGCAACTAAAATAAATAATTAACTCACTTGAAATCGGGAAATAGAAAATAAATAATAAAATTTAATAAGCCCTGATACACAAGGTACAACAAACAAAATAAACTTTCAAAAAACAAAATAAATAAACCTATACAGTACAAAGTAAACTATAATTAAAAAAATCAAACCAAAAAAATATACAATGACAATAAAATACTTCCATTAAAACAAAATAAAAACCATTAAAAACAATAAACTACATATCAAATCAGACCACACTGAATCGCACAGCAAACTCTCCAATGTAAATGAAAATACCTCCTAGGTATATAATCTGTATCATTCCAGCTACACCTTCCGGTACAACCACTCTGTTACGACTTATCTCGCCTCTTAAACAACGAGAGCGACGGGCGATGTGTACATACTTTAGAACCAAAATCACAAAAACAATCTTCAAATAATTACAATCAAATCCAATTTCATGAAAGAAATTTCAACAAACAATCCAAAATTAATAACAATGTAATCCACCACCAACTTAAATAAAAGCTGCACCTTGACCTGAAATAAACCAAAATAAAGGAAAGAAAAAATTATAACCCTAAAAAGATTCTCATTATAACGGCGGTATACAAACAAAAAAAATAAGCAAGGTCCAACGCGGATTATCGATAATAGGGCAGATTCCTCTGAACGGAATAAAATACCGCCAAATTCTTTAAGTTTCAAGAACATAACTAATACTACTCAGGCCACAAAATTAACATCAAAAATAATAGGGTATCTAATCCTAGTCTAAAAAAAGATTTCATAGCCTACAAAACAACAAGGGGGAAAAACAAGAAATTGAAATTTCACCAAAAATCAAAAGAAATTAAACCCAAAAATTAAATAAAACTATCAACCAAAAAATATTTGCTTGAGCTCCATGTATAACCGCGGCTGCTGGCACAAATTTAACCAACTCTAAAAAATATAACTAAATCTGAGTCACCTCAATATATAAAAATAAATAATGCGAATAAAAAAACAAACAACATTAAGAAAAAACAAATCACGCAAAAACTTACATATAAAAAAAATTAAGAACAAACATAAAAGCAAGAATAAAACTACTCTCTATAAACAACAACAACAAGAAAGGTACGACAAAAAAAAGTACAAACAACAAAAACCAAGTAACAAGCAAGAGTACCCCCCACCCACAAACCAACCAAAAAATCTTTTTCTTGCCCAACTCTAATAGATCAAAACTTTTCAAAGACCAACCATGAAAATAAAACTACTCTATAAACAACAACAACAAGAAAGGTACGACAAAAAAAAGTACAAACAACAAAAACCAAGTAACAAGCAAGAGTACTCCCTTTTTTAGATCTCATTTTTTTTAGATTTACAAAATGAGATCTAAAAACTATATAAATGTTTATCTTAATAGAATTAATACATCAATAAGATAAATAATTTAAAATAAGTAATTATTTAATATGACTTATATTTAATATAAGATTCAATTTATCTTATTAAATATATTATATATATAGAATCTAAAATTTTCTTTTTAGGTATTTGTATTCAATATAATTAATTTTATTATAATAATACTTATTTAAAATAAATCCTATCTTTAGTAACTTAAATCAATTCTATTCAAATAATTAATTTTATTAATATAGGTTATTATTATATAAAAAAACACACCTTAAAGAAAACTAACAAACAGAGAACAAAATAAAAATCACTAAAACCAAAACAAACCCCAAAAACAAAAACCAAACCGCCCCAAAAAAAATAACATAAAATACAAAAAAAAACACAAAACAAAACAAAACAAAACAAAACAAAACAAAACAAAACAAAACAAAATGGAGTGCCTGAAAAAGGATTACTATGATAGGGTAAATAATGTATAAAAATACCTCCATTACGTTAAATAGAGTCAAACCATTCCCTGAAATATCAAAAATTCCCGTGCACCATACACTAAAACGTAAAAATTAGAAAAGTAAGCTAATAAAGCTAATGGGTTCATACCCCATAAATAGAGTAAATACTCTCTCTTCTAATGCCCAACAACTCAACAAAAATCCTCTTATTAACAACGTTAACAAGAGGTATTTTAATCTCAATTTCCTCTAATTCATGATTTGGAGCATGAATGGGGTTAGAGATTAATTTACTATCATTTATTCCAATAATGATAGAAAAAAAAAATATCTACACCACAGAAGCCTCACTAAAATACTTTATTGTACAAGCAGGGGCTTCATCAATACTATTATTCATAGTAATAATAAGAGCAATAGAAGAAAGAATATTAATTAACTCGGACAACTTATATACACAAATATTAATAAACACACCCCTATTACTAAAAGGGGGGGTCGCCCCAATACATTGGTGATTCCCTGGAGTAATGGAGGGGTTAAACTGAAATAATTGCTTAATTCTAATAACTCTACAAAAATCCGCACCCCTATCCTTAATCTCATACCAAATTAACAATGATATATTCCTAGAAATAATCATTGTAACATCAGTAATAATTGGAGCTATCGGGGGATTAAATCAAACATCACTACGAAAAATCATAACATACTCATCAATTAACCACACAGGTTGAATAATATCGGCAATAATTACAGGAAATGATATATGAGTAACATATTTCACAATCTACTCAATACTAACATTAACAGTAGTGTCGATTGTAAAAACCACCAAATTATCTTTCGTTAACCAAATAGCAATAACAGAAAAGAAGAACAAACTAACAAAATTCCTTGTATTCACAAGAATTTTATCATTAGGAGGTTTGCCGCCATTCTTGGGATTTATACCAAAATGAATAGTCATTCAAGCTATAATAACCAACGAAATAAAAACAACAGCCACAATAATGGTTTTAATATCAGTAGTAACGTTATATTACTACATACGAATGACATACTCAAGTTTAATAATACTACACCTAGAAACAAAATGATTAATTGCCCAACCTATTAATAAAACACCTAAACACATTATTTTATTAACATCAATCTCAATTACGGGGTTAATAATATCAGAAATAATCATGAACTTAGATTAAAGGCTTTAAGTTAAACAAACTAATATCCTTCAAAGCTATAAATAAAGAAAATCTTTAAGCCTTAGTAGCAAAACTACCCCTATAGAATTGCATTCTATAATCACCTAATGAATATAAAGCTATAGTAGAAGGGAAAATCCCATAAATAGATTTACAATCTATCACCTAAAATCAGACATTCCACTAATAATTAAACGATGGTTATTCTCAACAAACCATAAAGATATTGGAACATTATACTTCATCTTCGGGGCATGATCCGGAATATTAGGAACATCATTAAGAATATTAATCCGAGCAGAACTTGGTCAACCAGGATCCTTAATTGGAGACGACCAAATTTACAATGTAATCGTAACCGCACATGCATTTATCATAATCTTTTTCATGGTTATACCAATTCTAATTGGGGGTTTTGGAAATTGATTAGTACCACTCATACTTGGGGCCCCTGATATAGCATTTCCACGAATGAATAACATAAGATTTTGACTACTCCCACCCTCACTTACACTCCTCCTAACCAGAAGTATAGTAGAAAGAGGAGCTGGAACAGGGTGAACAGTGTATCCCCCGTTAGCTAGAGGAATCGCCCATGCGGGAGCATCAGTAGATTTAACAATTTTCTCCTTACACCTAGCAGGTGTATCGTCAATTTTAGGAGCAGTAAACTTTATCTCAACAGCAATTAATATAAAACCATCAAGTATGAAATCTGAACAAATACCCCTATTTGTATGAGCAGTAATTATTACCGCCACCTTATTATTACTATCAACTACCAGTACTAGCAGGGGCTATCACAATATTATTAACTGATCGAAATTTGAACACCTCCTTCTTTGACCCAGCGGGAGGTGGAGACCCAATTCTTTACCAACACTTATTTTGATTTTTCGGACATCCAGAAGTATATATTCTAATTCTCCCAGGATTTGGGATAATTTCCCACATCATTTCCCATGAAAGAGGAAAAAAAGAAGCTTTTGGAAACCTAGGAATAATCTTTGCCATACTAGCAATTGGGTTATTAGGATTTGTAGTATGAGCACATCATATATTTACAGTAGGAATAGATGTCGATACACGAGCATATTTTACATCAGCTACAATAATTATTGCAGTACCAACTGGAATTAAAATCTTCAGATGATTAGCAACAATCCAAGGATCAAAATTATCATATAGACCCACATGCTTATGATCAATAGGATTTGTTTTCCTATTTACAATAGGGGGGCTAACGGGGGTAGTCCTAGCAAATTCATCAATCGATATTGTACTACATGACACATATTATGTAGTAGCTCACTTCCACTACGTTCTATCAATAGGAGCCGTATTCGCTATCATAGCCGGATTTATCCACTGATACCCATTATTTACAGGACTAACAATAAATCCAAAATGATTGAAAACTCAATTCACAATTATATTCCTGGGAGTAAATATAACGTTCTTCCCGCAACACTTCCTAGGACTAGCTGGAATACCACGACGATATTCAGATTATCCAGATGCATACACTACATGAAATATTATCTCATCAATGGGGTCAACCATCTCATTTATTGGAGTGATAATGTTTATTTACATTTTATGAGAAAGAATAAGAACTAAACGACAAGTGTTAAGATCAACACATACAAGAAACTCAATTGAATGAATCCAAGATCTGCCCCCATCAGAACACAGATATTCAGAACTACCAACAATTATCAATTAATAAAATCTAATATGGCAGAGAAGTGCAGTGGATTTAAGCTCCACAAATAAAGTACTAAAAACTTTTATTAGAAAATGACAACATGATCATGCATGAATTTACAAGATAGAGCATCACCAATCATAGAACAACTAATCTTCTTCCATGATCATACCATAATAATCATCACAATAATTCTAGCAATAGTATTATACTTCATAGCATCAACAATTATTAACGAACTCGTAGACCGATATATACTAGAAGGTCAAACAATAGAACTAATATGAACAATTGTGCCAGCAGTAATTCTTCTATTCATCACCACTCCATCTTTACGATTATTATACCTTATAGACGAAATCCACAACCCAATTATAACAATTAAAACTATTGGACACCAATGATACTGAAGTTATGAATACTCAGACTTCGTCAACGTTGAATTCGACTCATATATAACACCATATGAGGGAGACAATAAAAGAATATTCCGACTACTAGAAACAGATAACCACGTAACTTTACCAATACACTCATTCATCCGAATTATCGTAACAGCTGCTGATGTACTTCACTCGTGAACAATCCCTAGATTGGGGATCAAAGCCGATGCAACACCAGGCCGATTAAATCAATCAAGATTTATAATCAACCGCCCTGGACTACTTTATGGTCAATGCTCAGAAATCTGCGGAGCAAACCACAGATTCATACCCATCGTAATTGAAAGAGTATCAACAGAGAATTTTATTGAATGAATTAAAAAACTAAGCGAATCAATAGGTGACTGAAAGCAAGTAATGGTCTCTTAAACCAAATAATAGTAAATTAGCAATTACTCCTATTGGGGGGATTAGTTAAAAATAACATTAGATCGTCAAACTAAAATAACCAAATAAATGGTATCCCCCTCATCCCACAAATAATACCCCTTAGATGATTAATTTTATTCATCTCGTTTTCAACAATTTTCGTATTATTCAACACAATAAACTACTTCTCATTTACCCAAACAAATAAAAAGATACAAAAAAAAATTAAATTAACAAAAAAAACAAACTGAAAATGATAAGAAACTTATTCTCAGTATTTGACCCATCAACAAACATATTTAACACATCAATAAATTGATTAAGAACTATATTAGGATTATTAATCATCCCCACAATAATATGAATAATTCCATCTCGAAACAACGCAGCATGAAATAAAACAATAAAAAAAATACACGAAGAGCTTAAAACACTCCTAGGAACAAAAAAAATCAACAACGGAAGAACACTTATATTCACGTCATTATTCTCAATAATCCTAATAAACAATACTTTAGGCTTATTCCCATACATCTTTACTAGAACCAGACACCTAACATTAACATTAACAATAGCCTTACCATTATGAACAAGATTTATAATATTCGGATGAATCAACAACACTAAACACATATTAACCCACCTTGTACCACAAGGAACACCACCGATCCTAATACCATTTATAGTGTGCATTGAAACAATCAGAAACATTATTCGCCCAGGAACATTAGCTATCCGATTAACAGCAAATATAATTGCAGGTCACCTATTAATAACACTACTAGGAGAAAATGGATCATCAATAGCATACTCAATAATCAGCATCCTAATTATTACACAGATTGCTCTACTAACATTAGAGACAGCAGTAGCAATCATTCAATCATATGTATTCGCAGTACTAAGAACATTATATTCTAGAGAAATCAATTAAAATGACAAACCACATAAATCACACATTCCACATAGTAAACCAAAGACCATGACCTCTTATTGGAGCAATGGGAGCCATAATCACATTAACTGGAACAATTAAATGATTCCACCAATATGAACAAACACTAATAAGAATTGGAATAATCACAATAATCATAACAACCATCCAATGATGACGAGATATTACACGAGAGGGCACATACCAAGGATTACATACAAGAAAAGTAACTAAAGGGTTACGATGAGGTATAATCCTATTCATTACATCAGAAGTATTCTTCTTCGTCTCCTTCTTTTGAGCATTTTTCCACAGAAGATTATCACCAACAAACGAACTCGGATCAATGTGACCACCAACTGGAATTCAAGTATTTAATCCCCTACAAATTCCACTTCTAAATACCGCAATCCTCCTATCATCAGGGGTAACTATCACTTGAGCACATCATAGAATCTTAGAAAACAATTATAACCAGGGGTTACAAGGACTATTTATAACTGTAATCCTAGGATTATATTTCACAGCACTACAAGCATACGAATATATAGAATCACCATTCACTATTGCCGACTCGGTTTATGGAGCCACGTTCTTTGTAGCAACAGGATTCCATGGTCTCCATGTAATCATTGGAACAACCTTCCTAATCACATGTTTAATACGACACCTAACACTTCATTTCTCATCAAACCACCATATAGGATTTGAAGCAGCCGCATGATATTGACATTTTGTAGATGTAGTATGACTATTCTTATATATCTCAATTTACTGATGAGGAAGATAACCAAATAAATTTATCTAATATAAAAAGTATACTTGACTTCCAATCAAGAAGTTCAAAAAATGAGATAAATAATAAAAATAGTAACAACAATAATAACAACAATCATAATACTATCAACAATTATCATAATAATTGCGACAGCAATATCAAAAAAAAACATTGAAGACCGAGAAAAAAGATCACCATTTGAGTGCGGGTTTGACCCCATGGGATCTGCACGACTCCCGTTTTCCTTACGATTTTTCCTAATCGCAATTATATTTCTAGTATTCGACGTAGAAATTGCACTCCTATTACCAATAACAATCGTGATAACAAGATCAAACATAATATCATGAGCCACAATCAGAACATTATTTATTGTAATCCTAATCATCGGGTTATATCACGAATGAAATCAAGGATCCTTAGAGTGAGCAGAATAAGGGATTGTAGTTAATAATAACATTTGGTTTGCAATCAAAAAGTACTAATATAGTCTATCTCAAAGTAAGAAGCGATTAACGCAATCAATTTCGACCTGATCTTAGATAAATTTTATCCTTACTTAAAATTAACTGAAACCAAATAGAGGTATATTACTGTTAATAATAAAAATGAATAACCAAATTCCAGTTAAAGAAATGAATAGATTAAGTGAAAGCTGCTAACTTATCACTATAGCGGTTAAAATCCGTTTACATTTCTATTTATATAGTTTAAAAAAAACATTACACTTTCACTGTAAAAATAAATAAATATTTTATAAATACTTAAAGATAAAAATATCTCAATAACATCTTCAATGTTATGCTCTAAATAAGCTATTCAAGTACATAAATATAAAAAAAACTAACAAATTAATCCAAACAACAATAAAAAATATATAAACCCTAAGACTACCATACTGCAACCATTGATTGCCCTTAGCCAAAAAAGAAAAAAACCAAAAAAGACCCTGACCACCAAAAAACTCTCTCCAACCGGAATCAAAAGACTTAATAATAACATATCCATAATTCAAAGGAAACAAAGAAACACCATAAACAAAAACATAAGGTATAAACCACATAGACCCAAAAAAAAAAGAAGACTTATATAAAAATATAGAAAAAAGAAACTCACCTAAATCAACCTTAGATAATTCATAACCTAACCAACCACCCAAAATTCTAACTAACAAAACTGAAGTCCTCAAATAAAAAGGCAAGCAAATAACAAAAGGGGTAGGAAAAATTAATCATCTCAACATTCTACCACCAAAAATAACAACAACAAGTAAACCCAACATACCAGTACATATATTATTACCAGCATCCTCAAAAGAACAAAAAGAAGACAAATTAAAATCACCGAACAAAACATAATAAAATAAACGGAAAGAATAACAAACAGTTAAACCAGTAGACAAAAAAAACAATAGCAAACCAAAAAAATTAAAATAAC
>NW_028259270.1:0-34554 GCF_977971745.1 Zootermopsis nevadensis | reverse complement strand
AAGGTAAGGTTCTTTTAGTGATAATATTGATAATATTATAATTAATAAAATGAATCCTACTGTGTCTTTGATAGTGAAGTATGGGTGGAATGGGATTTTGTCGGTATTTCTATTTATTCCTGTTGGGTTGTTTGATCCTGTTTGGTGTAGGAATGTTAAGTGAATAATTACTATTGCTAGAATTATAAATGGTATTAGGAAGTGTAATGTGAAGAATCGATTTAAAGTGGCGTTGTCTACGGCGAATCCCCCTCAAACTCATTGTACTAGTTCTGTTCCTACATATGGGATTGCTGATAGTAAATTAGTGATTACTGTTGCCCCTCAGAATGATATTTGCCCCCATGGTAGTACATATCCTATAAAAGCTGTTCCTATAGTAGTGAAGAAGATTACTACTCCAATATTTCATGTTTCTGTGAAGTTGTATGATCCGGTAGTATATATTTCGTCCAATGTGTATGTATATGCAAATGAAGAATATTGATCCTCCGTTAGCGTGTAGTGGTTCGTAGTAATCACCCATAATTTACATCTCGGCAAATGTGTACTACTCTTGAGAATGCTGATTCAGTGTTGGGGCAGTAGTGTATAGCTAGGAATAGTCCTGTGATGATTTGTATACCTAAACATAATCCTAATAAGGATCCAAAGTTTCATCATGTTCTAATATTTGATGGGGTGGGTAGATCTACTAGTGCGTTGTTTATAATTTTGATTAGTGGGTGGTTTTTTCGTATGGGTTTATTCATTATTTTGATTTTCGTAATGGTCCTTCTGAAATATTTGTGATTTTTGCAACTACAATTAGTGTTAATAGTAGATATAGGGCTAATATAAGTGTTGTTGATCCTGTAGGTAGGTTATAGAATTTTTCTAATTATTAAGTTTGTTTTTTCGTTTGCTCTTAATTTATGTTCATATGTTCATGTGTATGATTCCTCTATTCTTATTATGAATATTATTGCTGTCATGATTGCTGTTGCTGCTGATAGTTTTATTGATAAAAATATTATTTCATTTGATGCTAGTCTTGTTATGTAGATGAATAGTACTAGTATTCCTCCTAGGAATACTTGGAATAAAATATATGGGAATCAGAATTTTTGGTTTATTATTCCTCTAATTGTGCATGTTAAGATGGTTTGTATTATTGTGATTATTCCTATGGCTATAGGGTGTTTTATTTGTGTGAATATTATTCTTATTGATGTTCTTGAGATTACTATTGTTTTTATAATATCAGAGTGTAGTTTAAATAAAAATGTTAGTTTTGGGAATTAATGATAGGGTTTTCTTTTCTCTGAAGTCTTAAGAGGTTTTTCTCATTTTTGATTTACAAGACCAATTTTTTTATTAAATTATTTAAGACTTTTTAATGTTAATATTTTTTTATTTTTCTACCTTTTTTCTTTGTGGTTTGTGGGTTTTTTGTATGGATCGTAAGCATTTGTTGATTACTTTATTGAGTTTAGAGTTTATGGTTTTGTCTTTGTTTGTTTTGATGTATTATTATTTATGTGGTTTTAATTATGAGTTTTATTTTGTTATTGTTTTTTTAGTTTTTTCTGTTTGTGAGGGTTCTTTGGGTTTATCTATTCTTGTTTCAATAATTCGTAGATATGGGAATGATTATTATCGTTCTTTTGGGATGCTTCAATGTTAAGGTTTTTATTTTCTTTAATTTTTTTGATCCCTTTGTGTTTTTTAAATTTTTGGTGATTGATTAATTCTTTCTTGTTTTTCTTGTGTTTGTCTTTTTTTTTTGTTTTTCCTTATTTTTTTTGTTGGGGTAATCTTAGTTATTTTTTAGGTTGTGATTATATTTCTTATGGTTTAATTTTTCTTAGATTTTGGATTTGTTCATTGATGTTGTTAGCTAGAGAGTCAGTTTTTCGTTCTTCTTATTTTTCTGAATTTTTTTTGTTTATGATTTTGTTTTTGATGATTATATTATTTTGTTCGTTTGGTAGTGTTGATTTGTTTTCTTTTTACTTGTTTTTTGAGGGTAGACTTGTTCCTACTTTGTTTTTAATTTTGGGTTGGGGTTATCAGCCTGAGCGTCTTCAGGCTGGTATTTATTTGATTTTATATACTTTATTTGCTTCCTTGCCTTTGTTGATTGGTGTTATTGGGATTTATAATTCTTCTGGTTTGCTGTGTTTTTTTTTTTTGTTTGATCCTTGTTTGTCGAGAGTTTTTTTTTATTTTTGCATAGTCTTTGCTTTTTTGGTTAGGATTCCTTTATTTTTAGTTCATTTGTGGTTACCTAAGGCTCATGTTGAAGCACCTATTTCTGGTTCAATGATTTTGGCTGGTGTTTTGTTGAAGTTGGGTGGTTATGGTTTAATTCGTGTTATGGTTTTTTTAGTTAATTTTTCTTTTAATTTGAATTTTTTCTGGATTTCTATTAGTTTGTTAGGTGGGTTTTTGGTTAGATTGGTTTGTTTGCGTCAGACTGATTTGAAGTCATTAGTTGCTTATTCTTCTGTTGCTCATATGGGTATTGTTGTTTGTGGTATTATGACTGTCAATTATTGGGGGTTTTGTGGTTCTTATGTTTTGATGATTGCTCATGGTTTATGTTCTTCTGGTTTGTTTTGTCTTGTTAATATTGTTTATGAGCGGACGGGTAGTCGTAGTTTATTGGTTAATAGGGGTTTAATGTGTTTGATACCCAGAATGTCTATATGGTGGTTTTTATTGAGATCTTGTAATATAGCAGCTCCTCCTTCTTTGAATTTGTTAGGTGAGGTTGTTTTATTTAGAAGTTTGATTTCTTGGTCTTGGTTGACTATATTGATGTTGGGGGGTTTGTCTTTTTTTGGTGCTGCTTATACTTTATATATATATTCTTATAGTCAGCATGGTAGTTTTTATTCGGGTATTTATTCATGTTCAATGTTTTATGTTCGTGAATTTTTATTGGTTTTTTTGCACTGGTTTCCATTAAATTTGTTTATTTTGTTTAGAGATGTCGTTTCTTTTTGGTTATAAAAATTTAAGTAGTTTAATTAAAATATTGGTTTGTGGTGTCAATGATGCATTTTTTGCCTTGGGTCGTGAATTTTATTTCAATTTGTTTTGTTAGTTTTTTTTTCCTTTTATTTTTTGGTATTTTGTCTTTTTTTGTTGGTTTTGTTTTTGTTGTTAAGGACTTAGTTTATTTTATTGAGTGGGATATTATTACCTTGAATTCTAGTTCTGTGGTTATGACTCTTCTTTTTGATTGAATATCCTTATTTTTCTTGGGTTTTGTTTTTTTTATTTCTTCTTTAGTTGTTCTTTATAGAGATGATTATATACATGGGGATTTGAATATTTATCGTTTTATTTATTTGGTTTTGTTGTTTGTTGTTTCTATGATGTTTTTGATTTTAAGACCTAATTTAATCAGAATTTTATTAGGTTGAGATGGTTTGGGGTTAGTTTCTTATTGTTTGGTTATTTATTATCAGAATTTTAAATCTTATGGTGCTGGTATGTTGACTGCTTTGTCTAATCGTGTTGGTGATGTTGCTCTTTTAATATCTATTGCTTGGATGTTTAATTTTGGTAGTTGGAATTATGTGTATTATTTGTTTTTTATAAGGGGTAGAATGGAAATGAATTTTATTTCCTTTCTTGTTGTTTTGGCTGCTATAACTAGGAGAGCTCAGATTCCTTTTTCTTCTTGATTGCCAGCTGCTATGGCAGCTCCTACTCCTGTTTCTGCTTTAGTTCATTCTTCTACTTTAGTTACTGCTGGTGTTTATTTGCTTATTCGTTTTAGATGTTCTTTTGGTGATTCTCTTAATAGATTTTTGTTGTTGGTTTCGAGGTTTAACTATGTTTATATCTGGTTTGGGGGCTAATTTTGAGTTTGATTTGAGGAGGGTTATTGCTCTCTCTACTCTTAGTCAATTGGGGTTAATAGTTGGTATTGTTTCTTTTGGTTTTCCTGAATTGGCCTTTTTTCATCTGTTAACTCATGCTTTGTTTAAGGCTCTTTTGTTTATGTGTGCGGGGGTGGTTATTCATGTTATGGGTGATTCTCAAGATATTCGTTTTATGGGTGGTGTTTCTTTTTTATGCCTTTTACTTCTTCTTGTTTGGTTGTTTCTAGTTTTGCTTTGTGTGGTATGCCGTTTTTGGCTGGTTTTTATTCTAGGGATCTTATTTTGGAGATGGTTTTATTAGGTTATTTTAATTTTTTTGGTTTGCTATTGTTTTTTTTGTCTACTGGTTTAACTGTTTGTTATTCTTTCCGTTTATTTTATTATGTTTTGTTCGGTGATTTTAATTTGTCTTCTTTTTGTTCTTTTGAGGATGCTGGTAATAATATATGTACTGGTATGTTGGGTTTACTTGTTGTTGTTATTTTTGGTGGTAGAATGTTGAGATGATTAATTTTTCCTACCCCTTTTGTTATTTGCTTGCCTTTTTATTTGAGGACTTCAGTTTTGTTAGTTAGAATTTTGGGTGGTTGGTTAGGTTATGAATTATCTAAGGTTGATTTAGGTGAGTTTCTTTTTTCTATATTTTTATATAAGTCTTCTTTTTTTTTTGGGTCTATGTGGTTTATACCTTATGTTTTTGTTTATGGTGTTTCTTTGTTTCCTTTGAATTATGGATATGTTATTATTAAGTCTTTTGATTCCGGTTGGAGAGAGTTTTTTGGTGGTCAGGGTCTTTTTTGGTTTTTTTCTTTTTTGGCTAAGGGCAATCAATGGTTGCAGTATGGTAGTCTTAGGGTTTATATATTTTTTATTGTTGTTTGGATTAATTTGTTAGTTTTTTTTATATTTATGTACTTGAATAGCTTATTTAGAGCATAACATTGAAGATGTTATTGAGATATTTTTATCTTTAAGTATTTATAAAATATTTATTTATTTTTACAGTGAAAGTGTAATGTTTTTTTTAAACTATATAAATAGAAATGTAAACGGATTTTAACCGCTATAGTGATAAGTTAGCAGCTTTCACTTAATCTATTCATTTCTTTAACTGGAATTTGGTTATTCATTTTTATTATTAACAGTAATATACCTCTATTTGGTTTCAGTTAATTTTAAGTAAGGATAAAATTTATCTAAGATCAGGTCGAAATTGATTGCGTTAATCGCTTCTTACTTTGAGATAGACTATATTAGTACTTTTTGATTGCAAACCAAATGTTATTATTAACTACAATCCCTTATTCTGCTCACTCTAAGGATCCTTGATTTCATTCGTGATATAACCCGATGATTAGGATTACAATAAATAATGTTCTGATTGTGGCTCATGATATTATGTTTGATCTTGTTATCACGATTGTTATTGGTAATAGGAGTGCAATTTCTACGTCGAATACTAGAAATATAATTGCGATTAGGAAAAATCGTAAGGAAAACGGGAGTCGTGCAGATCCCATGGGGTCAAACCCGCACTCAAATGGTGATCTTTTTTCTCGGTCTTCAATGTTTTTTTTTGATATTGCTGTCGCAATTATTATGATAATTGTTGATAGTATTATGATTGTTGTTATTATTGTTGTTACTATTTTTATTATTTATCTCATTTTTTGAACTTCTTGATTGGAAGTCAAGTATACTTTTTATATTAGATAAATTTATTTGGTTATCTTCCTCATCAGTAAATTGAGATATATAAGAATAGTCATACTACATCTACAAAATGTCAATATCATGCGGCTGCTTCAAATCCTATATGGTGGTTTGATGAGAAATGAAGTGTTAGGTGTCGTATTAAACATGTGATTAGGAAGGTTGTTCCAATGATTACATGGAGACCATGGAATCCTGTTGCTACAAAGAACGTGGCTCCATAAACCGAGTCGGCAATAGTGAATGGTGATTCTATATATTCGTATGCTTGTAGTGCTGTGAAATATAATCCTAGGATTACAGTTATAAATAGTCCTTGTAACCCCTGGTTATAATTGTTTTCTAAGATTCTATGATGTGCTCAAGTGATAGTTACCCCTGATGATAGGAGGATTGCGGTATTTAGAAGTGGAATTTGTAGGGGATTAAATACTTGAATTCCAGTTGGTGGTCACATTGATCCGAGTTCGTTTGTTGGTGATAATCTTCTGTGGAAAAATGCTCAAAAGAAGGAGACGAAGAAGAATACTTCTGATGTAATGAATAGGATTATACCTCATCGTAACCCTTTAGTTACTTTTCTTGTATGTAATCCTTGGTATGTGCCCTCTCGTGTAATATCTCGTCATCATTGGATGGTTGTTATGATTATTGTGATTATTCCAATTCTTATTAGTGTTTGTTCATATTGGTGGAATCATTTAATTGTTCCAGTTAATGTGATTATGGCTCCCATTGCTCCAATAAGAGGTCATGGTCTTTGGTTTACTATGTGGAATGTGTGATTTATGTGGTTTGTCATTTTAATTGATTTCTCTAGAATATAATGTTCTTAGTACTGCGAATACATATGATTGAATGATTGCTACTGCTGTCTCTAATGTTAGTAGAGCAATCTGTGTAATAATTAGGATGCTGATTATTGAGTATGCTATTGATGATCCATTTTCTCCTAGTAGTGTTATTAATAGGTGACCTGCAATTATATTTGCTGTTAATCGGATAGCTAATGTTCCTGGGCGAATAATGTTTCTGATTGTTTCAATGCACACTATAAATGGTATTAGGATCGGTGGTGTTCCTTGTGGTACAAGGTGGGTTAATATGTGTTTAGTGTTGTTGATTCATCCGAATATTATAAATCTTGTTCATAATGGTAAGGCTATTGTTAATGTTAATGTTAGGTGTCTGGTTCTAGTAAAGATGTATGGGAATAAGCCTAAAGTATTGTTTATTAGGATTATTGAGAATAATGACGTGAATATAAGTGTTCTTCCGTTGTTGATTTTTTTTGTTCCTAGGAGTGTTTTAAGCTCTTCGTGTATTTTTTTTATTGTTTTATTTCATGCTGCGTTGTTTCGAGATGGAATTATTCATATTATTGTGGGGATGATTAATAATCCTAATATAGTTCTTAATCAATTTATTGATGTGTTAAATATGTTTGTTGATGGGTCAAATACTGAGAATAAGTTTCTTATCATTTTCAGTTTGTTTTTTTTGTTAATTTAATTTTTTTTTGTATCTTTTTATTTGTTTGGGTAAATGAGAAGTAGTTTATTGTGTTGAATAATACGAAAATTGTTGAAAACGAGATGAATAAAATTAATCATCTAAGGGGTATTATTTGTGGGATGAGGGGGATACCATTTATTTGGTTATTTTAGTTTGACGATCTAATGTTATTTTTAACTAATCCCCCCAATAGGAGTAATTGCTAATTTACTATTATTTGGTTTAAGAGACCATTACTTGCTTTCAGTCACCTATTGATTCGCTTAGTTTTTTAATTCATTCAATAAAATTCTCTGTTGATACTCTTTCAATTACGATGGGTATGAATCTGTGGTTTGCTCCGCAGATTTCTGAGCATTGACCATAAAGTAGTCCAGGGCGGTTGATTATAAATCTTGATTGATTTAATCGGCCTGGTGTTGCATCGGCTTTGATCCCCAATCTAGGGATTGTTCACGAGTGAAGTACATCAGCAGCTGTTACGATAATTCGGATGAATGAGTGTATTGGTAAAGTTACGTGGTTATCTGTTTCTAGTAGTCGGAATATTCTTTTATTGTCTCCCTCATATGGTGTTATATATGAGTCGAATTCAACGTTGACGAAGTCTGAGTATTCATAACTTCAGTATCATTGGTGTCCAATAGTTTTAATTGTTATAATTGGGTTGTGGATTTCGTCTATAAGGTATAATAATCGTAAAGATGGAGTGGTGATGAATAGAAGAATTACTGCTGGCACAATTGTTCATATTAGTTCTATTGTTTGACCTTCTAGTATATATCGGTCTACGAGTTCGTTAATAATTGTTGATGCTATGAAGTATAATACTATTGCTAGAATTATTGTGATGATTATTATGGTATGATCATGGAAGAAGATTAGTTGTTCTATGATTGGTGATGCTCTATCTTGTAAATTCATGCATGATCATGTTGTCATTTTCTAATAAAAGTTTTTAGTACTTTATTTGTGGAGCTTAAATCCACTGCACTTCTCTGCCATATTAGATTTTATTAATTGATAATTGTTGGTAGTTCTGAATATCTGTGTTCTGATGGGGGCAGATCTTGGATTCATTCAATTGAGTTTCTTGTATGTGTTGATCTTAACACTTGTCGTTTAGTTCTTATTCTTTCTCATAAAATGTAAATAAACATTATCACTCCAATAAATGAGATGGTTGACCCCATTGATGAGATAATATTTCATGTAGTGTATGCATCTGGATAATCTGAATATCGTCGTGGTATTCCAGCTAGTCCTAGGAAGTGTTGCGGGAAGAACGTTATATTTACTCCCAGGAATATAATTGTGAATTGAGTTTTCAATCATTTTGGATTTATTGTTAGTCCTGTAAATAATGGGTATCAGTGGATAAATCCGGCTATGATAGCGAATACGGCTCCTATTGATAGAACGTAGTGGAAGTGAGCTACTACATAATATGTGTCATGTAGTACAATATCGATTGATGAATTTGCTAGGACTACCCCCGTTAGCCCCCCTATTGTAAATAGGAAAACAAATCCTATTGATCATAAGCATGTGGGTCTATATGATAATTTTGATCCTTGGATTGTTGCTAATCATCTGAAGATTTTAATTCCAGTTGGTACTGCAATAATTATTGTAGCTGATGTAAAATATGCTCGTGTATCGACATCTATTCCTACTGTAAATATATGATGTGCTCATACTACAAATCCTAATAACCCAATTGCTAGTATGGCAAAGATTATTCCTAGGTTTCCAAAAGCTTCTTTTTTTCCTCTTTCATGGGAAATGATGTGGGAAATTATCCCAAATCCTGGGAGAATTAGAATATATACTTCTGGATGTCCGAAAAATCAAAATAAGTGTTGGTAAAGAATTGGGTCTCCACCTCCCGCTGGGTCAAAGAAGGAGGTGTTCAAATTTCGATCAGTTAATAATATTGTGATAGCCCCTGCTAGTACTGGTAGTGATAGTAATAATAAGGTGGCGGTAATAATTACTGCTCATACAAATAGGGGTATTTGTTCAGATTTCATACTTGATGGTTTTATATTAATTGCTGTTGAGATAAAGTTTACTGCTCCTAAAATTGACGATACACCTGCTAGGTGTAAGGAGAAAATTGTTAAATCTACTGATGCTCCCGCATGGGCGATTCCTCTAGCTAACGGGGGATACACTGTTCACCCTGTTCCAGCTCCTCTTTCTACTATACTTCTGGTTAGGAGGAGTGTAAGTGAGGGTGGGAGTAGTCAAAATCTTATGTTATTCATTCGTGGAAATGCTATATCAGGGGCCCCAAGTATGAGTGGTACTAATCAATTTCCAAAACCCCCAATTAGAATTGGTATAACCATGAAAAAGATTATGATAAATGCATGTGCGGTTACGATTACATTGTAAATTTGGTCGTCTCCAATTAAGGATCCTGGTTGACCAAGTTCTGCTCGGATTAATATTCTTAATGATGTTCCTAATATTCCGGATCATGCCCCGAAGATGAAGTATAATGTTCCAATATCTTTATGGTTTGTTGAGAATAACCATCGTTTAATTATTAGTGGAATGTCTGATTTTAGGTGATAGATTGTAAATCTATTTATGGGATTTTCCCTTCTACTATAGCTTTATATTCATTAGGTGATTATAGAATGCAATTCTATAGGGGTAGTTTTGCTACTAAGGCTTAAAGATTTTCTTTATTTATAGCTTTGAAGGATATTAGTTTGTTTAACTTAAAGCCTTTAATCTAAGTTCATGATTATTTCTGATATTATTAACCCCGTAATTGAGATTGATGTTAATAAAATAATGTGTTTAGGTGTTTTATTAATAGGTTGGGCAATTAATCATTTTGTTTCTAGGTGTAGTATTATTAAACTTGAGTATGTCATTCGTATGTAGTAATATAACGTTACTACTGATATTAAAACCATTATTGTGGCTGTTGTTTTTATTTCGTTGGTTATTATAGCTTGAATGACTATTCATTTTGGTATAAATCCCAAGAATGGCGGCAAACCTCCTAATGATAAAATTCTTGTGAATACAAGGAATTTTGTTAGTTTGTTCTTCTTTTCTGTTATTGCTATTTGGTTAACGAAAGATAATTTGGTGGTTTTTACAATCGACACTACTGTTAATGTTAGTATTGAGTAGATTGTGAAATATGTTACTCATATATCATTTCCTGTAATTATTGCCGATATTATTCAACCTGTGTGGTTAATTGATGAGTATGTTATGATTTTTCGTAGTGATGTTTGATTTAATCCCCCGATAGCTCCAATTATTACTGATGTTACAATGATTATTTCTAGGAATATATCATTGTTAATTTGGTATGAGATTAAGGATAGGGGTGCGGATTTTTGTAGAGTTATTAGAATTAAGCAATTATTTCAGTTTAACCCCTCCATTACTCCAGGGAATCACCAATGTATTGGGGCGACCCCCCCTTTTAGTAATAGGGGTGTGTTTATTAATATTTGTGTATATAAGTTGTCCGAGTTAATTAATATTCTTTCTTCTATTGCTCTTATTATTACTATGAATAATAGTATTGATGAAGCCCCTGCTTGTACAATAAAGTATTTTAGTGAGGCTTCTGTGGTGTAGATATTTTTTTTTTCTATCATTATTGGAATAAATGATAGTAAATTAATCTCTAACCCCATTCATGCTCCAAATCATGAATTAGAGGAAATTGAGATTAAAATACCTCTTGTTAACGTTGTTAATAAGAGGATTTTTGTTGAGTTGTTGGGCATTAGAAGAGAGAGTATTTACTCTATTTATGGGGTATGAACCCATTAGCTTTATTAGCTTACTTTTCTAATTTTTACGTTTTAGTGTATGGTGCACGGGAATTTTTGATATTTCAGGGAATGGTTTGACTCTATTTAACGTAATGGAGGTATTTTTATACATTATTTACCCTATCATAGTAATCCTTTTTCAGGCACTCCATTTTGTTTTGTTTTGTTTTGTTTTGTTTTGTTTTGTTTTGTTTTGTTTTGTGTTTTTTTTTGTATTTTATGTTATTTTTTTTGGGGCGGTTTGGTTTTTGTTTTTGGGGTTTGTTTTGGTTTTAGTGATTTTTATTTTGTTCTCTGTTTGTTAGTTTTCTTTAAGGTGTGTTTTTTTATATAATAATAACCTATATTAATAAAATTAATTATTTGAATAGAATTGATTTAAGTTACTAAAGATAGGATTTATTTTAAATAAGTATTATTATAATAAAATTAATTATATTGAATACAAATACCTAAAAAGAAAATTTTAGATTCTATATATATAATATATTTAATAAGATAAATTGAATCTTATATTAAATATAAGTCATATTAAATAATTACTTATTTTAAATTATTTATCTTATTGATGTATTAATTCTATTAAGATAAACATTTATATAGTTTTTAGATCTCATTTTGTAAATCTAAAAAAAATGAGATCTAAAAAAGGGAGTACTCTTGCTTGTTACTTGGTTTTTGTTGTTTGTACTTTTTTTTGTCGTACCTTTCTTGTTGTTGTTGTTTATAGAGTAGTTTTATTTTCATGGTTGGTCTTTGAAAAGTTTTGATCTATTAGAGTTGGGCAAGAAAAAGATTTTTTGGTTGGTTTGTGGGTGGGGGGTACTCTTGCTTGTTACTTGGTTTTTGTTGTTTGTACTTTTTTTTGTCGTACCTTTCTTGTTGTTGTTGTTTATAGAGAGTAGTTTTATTCTTGCTTTTATGTTTGTTCTTAATTTTTTTTATATGTAAGTTTTTGCGTGATTTGTTTTTTCTTAATGTTGTTTGTTTTTTTATTCGCATTATTTATTTTTATATATTGAGGTGACTCAGATTTAGTTATATTTTTTAGAGTTGGTTAAATTTGTGCCAGCAGCCGCGGTTATACATGGAGCTCAAGCAAATATTTTTTGGTTGATAGTTTTATTTAATTTTTGGGTTTAATTTCTTTTGATTTTTGGTGAAATTTCAATTTCTTGTTTTTCCCCCTTGTTGTTTTGTAGGCTATGAAATCTTTTTTTAGACTAGGATTAGATACCCTATTATTTTTGATGTTAATTTTGTGGCCTGAGTAGTATTAGTTATGTTCTTGAAACTTAAAGAATTTGGCGGTATTTTATTCCGTTCAGAGGAATCTGCCCTATTATCGATAATCCGCGTTGGACCTTGCTTATTTTTTTTGTTTGTATACCGCCGTTATAATGAGAATCTTTTTAGGGTTATAATTTTTTCTTTCCTTTATTTTGGTTTATTTCAGGTCAAGGTGCAGCTTTTATTTAAGTTGGTGGTGGATTACATTGTTATTAATTTTGGATTGTTTGTTGAAATTTCTTTCATGAAATTGGATTTGATTGTAATTATTTGAAGATTGTTTTTGTGATTTTGGTTCTAAAGTATGTACACATCGCCCGTCGCTCTCGTTGTTTAAGAGGCGAGATAAGTCGTAACAGAGTGGTTGTACCGGAAGGTGTAGCTGGAATGATACAGATTATATACCTAGGAGGTATTTTCATTTACATTGGAGAGTTTGCTGTGCGATTCAGTGTGGTCTGATTTGATATGTAGTTTATTGTTTTTAATGGTTTTTATTTTGTTTTAATGGAAGTATTTTATTGTCATTGTATATTTTTTTGGTTTGATTTTTTTAATTATAGTTTACTTTGTACTGTATAGGTTTATTTATTTTGTTTTTTGAAAGTTTATTTTGTTTGTTGTACCTTGTGTATCAGGGCTTATTAAATTTTATTATTTATTTTCTATTTCCCGATTTCAAGTGAGTTAATTATTTATTTTAGTTGCTGTTTTATAAGCATTAATAATATTTTATTGGTGGTGATATGCTATTCGTATTTGATGGTATCTGGTTCCTTGGGAAATGAATTTAATTCATGTAATTTATTTAAAGTTTCTTTTTCTTAGGTTATTTTTATTTTTTGCAAATGTTTCGGGGGTTTAGCTTCGTTTCATATTTTTATAATTTGTTTTGTTTTGTTTATTTTGGTGGGTTTTATGTTAACTATCTTTTTAAGTATGTTCAAATTTTATTTTTAGTTATTTTTTCTTTATGTTTTGTTTAATTTTTTACTGGGGTTTATTTTTTAATTGTTTTTTATTTGTAATAATGGTAGGATTAGTATATTCTTTTTTATTTTGTGTTTTATTTTTTATTTCTTTAAAAGGAATTCGGCAATTTTTATATCCGCCTGTTTATCAAAAACAACTTCTCTTGTGTTTTTTTGAGGTATGGCCTGCCCGCTGATTTTTTTGAAGGGCCGCGGTATTTTGACCGTGCAAAGGTAGCATAATCATTAGTCTTTTAATTGTGGGCTGGAATGAATGGTTTGACGAGATATAATCTGTCTCTTTTTGATGTATTGAATTTTGGTTTTAGGTAAGAATACCTAAATTTTTTTATGGGACGAGAAGACCCTATAGAGTTTTATATTTGTGATGATTTTTTTGTTGGTTTTTTTTAATATTGTTTTGTTTATTTTGCTGGGGCGGCTAGGAGATTTGTTTAACTCTTCTTTTTTTTGTTTATTTATTTATATTTTTTTTGATCCTTTATTATTGATTTTAAGATTAAATTACCTTAGGGATAACAGCGTAATCTTTCTTGAAAGTTCTTATTGACAGGGGGGTTTGCGACCTCGATGTTGGATTAGGGTGAATTTTTGGTGTAGAAGCTTTAATTGATTAGGTCTGTTCGACCTTTAAAATCCTACATGATCTGAGTTCAGACCGGCGTGAGCCAGGTTGGTTTCTATCTATAATTTGTTTTGTGAGTTAGTACGAAAGGACCACTTTCAATAAATAATTTTATGTTGTTTGATTATTATTAATTACTATTTTGGCAGAGAAGTGCAGTGGATTTAGAATCTTCTAATATAAATTTATTTTATATGTAGTAGTGTTTAATGACTTTTTATTTTTGTTTGTTGTTTTTTTTTTATTGTCTATTTTTGTTATGGTTGGTGTAGCTTTTCTTACTTTACTTGAGCGTAGGGTTTTAGGTTATATTCATTTTCGTAAGGGTCCTAATAGGGTGGGGTTTTTAGGTTTGCTTCAACCTTTTAGAGATGTGGTTAAGTTGTTTGTTAGGGAGCAGTGTTTTCCTTATGTTTCTAATTATTTGCCTTATTATTTTGCTCCTGTGTTTGGTTTGTTTCTTTCTTTAATTATTTGGTTGGTTATTCCTTATTTTGGTGGTTTTTTTTCTTTTGATTTAGGTTTATTGTTTTTTTTGTGTTGTACTAGACTTGGTGTTTATTCTCTTATGGTTGCTGGTTGGTCTTCTAATTCTAATTATTCTTTGTTGGGGTGTATGCGTGCAGTTGCTCAATCTATTTCTTATGAGGTTAGACTTGCTTTGATTTTATTGTCTTTTGTTTTTTTGGTTTGTGGTTATAATTTGGTTTCTTTTTTTTATTTTCAGTTTTATGTTTGGTTAGTTTTTTTTTCTTTGCCTTTGGTTTTAGTTTGATTTGTTTCTTGTTTGGCGGAGACTAATCGAACTCCTTTTGATTTTGCTGAGGGTGAGTCTGAGTTGGTTTCTGGTTTTAATGTTGAGTATAGATCTGGAGGGTTTGCTTTAATTTTTTTGGCTGAGTATGCTAGAATTTTGTTTATGAGTGTTTTGTTTTGTGTTATGTTTTTGGGTTGTGATTTGTATTCTTTTTTTTTCTTTTTAAGGGTTTCTTTTGTTTCTTTTTTATTTGTTTGGGTTCGTGGTACTTTGCCTCGTTTTCGTTATGATAGGTTGATGTATATATCTTGGAGGAGTTTTTTGCCTGTTTCTTTGAATTATTTAATTTTTGTTTTGGGTGTTAGGTTATTTTTTTACTCTTTGTTTTAGTGTATTAATTTGAGTATGTTTTAAGTCGGTAGGGGATTTAAACTCCTTTCTCTTACTTTCAAGGTATTTGCTTATCATAAAGCTTTCCGACTATTTTGTTGTCTTGTCTCACATTTTTGTTATTATTGGGTTCGTGATGTAGTATGAGAAGTATATTACTGTTAGTATTTGTCCTGTTATAATATATGGTTCTTCAACTGGTCGGGCTCCAATTCATGTTAATAGGATTACAGTGTTTGTTATTAGCCAGAATATAATTTGGTTGATTGGGTAGAACTGTGTTCCTCGGAATTTGGTTTTTTGTAGGGGTAGGATTAATAAGATTGCGATTGATATAAATAGAGCAATTACTCCTCCTAATTTATTAGGAATTGATCGTAAGATTGCGTATGCAAATAGGAAATATCATTCGGGTTGAATATGAATTGGTGTTACTAGTGGGTTTGCAGGGATAAAGTTGTCTGGATCTCCAAGAAGGTAAGGTTCTTTTAGTGATAATATTGATAATATTATAATTAATAAAATGAATCCTACTGTGTCTTTGATAGTGAAGTATGGGTGGAATGGGATTTTGTCGGTATTTCTATTTATTCCTGTTGGGTTGTTTGATCCTGTTTGGTGTAGGAATGTTAAGTGAATAATTACTATTGCTAGAATTATAAATGGTATTAGGAAGTGTAATGTGAAGAATCGATTTAAAGTGGCGTTGTCTACGGCGAATCCCCCTCAAACTCATTGTACTAGTTCTGTTCCTACATATGGGATTGCTGATAGTAAATTAGTGATTACTGTTGCCCCTCAGAATGATATTTGCCCCCATGGTAGTACATATCCTATAAAAGCTGTTCCTATAGTAGTGAAGAAGATTACTACTCCAATATTTCATGTTTCTGTGAAGTTGTATGATCCGTAGTATATATTTCGTCCAATGTGTATGTATATGCAAATGAAGAATATTGATCCTCCGTTAGCGTGTAGTGTTCGTAGTAATCACCCATAATTTACATCTCGGCAAATGTGTACTACTCTTGAGAATGCTGATTCAGTGTTGGGGCAGTAGTGTATAGCTAGGAATAGTCCTGTGATGATTTGTATACCTAAACATAATCCTAATAAGGATCCAAAGTTTCATCATGTTCTAATATTTGATGGGGTGGGTAGATCTACTAGTGCGTTGTTTATAATTTTGATTAGTGGGTGGTTTTTTCGTATGGGTTTATTCATTATTTTGATTTTCGTAATGGTCCTTCTGAAATATTTGTGATTTTTGCAACTACAATTAGTGTTAATAGTAGATATAGGGCTAATATAAGTGTTGTTGATCCTGTAGGTAGGTTATAGAATTTTTCTAATATTAAGTTTGTTTTTTCGTTTGCTCTTAATTTATGTTCATATGTTCATGTGTATGATTCCTCTATTCTTATTATGAATATTATTGCTGTCATGATTGCTGTTGCTGCTGATAGTTTTATTGATAAAAATATTATTTCATTTGATGCTAGTCTTGTTATGTAGATGAATAGTACTAGTATTCCTCCTAGGAATACTAGGAATAAAATATATGGGAATCAGAATTTTTGGTTTATTATTCCTCTAATTGTGCATGTTAAGATGGTTTGTATTATTGTGATTATTCCTATGGCTATAGGGTGTTTTATTTGTGTGAATATTATTCTTATTGATGTTCTTGAGATTACTATTGTTTTTATAATATCAGAGTGTAGTTTAATAAAAATGTTAGTTTTGGGAATTAATGATAGGGTTTTCTTTTCTCTGAAGTCTTAAGAGGTTTTTCTCATTTTTGATTTACAAGACCAATATTTTTATTAAATTATTAAGACTTTTTAATGTTAATATTTTTTTATTTTTCTACCTTTTTTCTTTGTGGTTTGTGGGTTTTTTGTATGGATCGTAAGCATTTGTTGATTACTTTATTGAGTTTAGAGTTTATGGTTTTGTCTTTGTTTGTTTTGATGTATTATTATTTATGTGGTTTTAATTATGAGTTTTATTTTGTTATTGTTTTTTTAGTTTTTTCTGTTTGTGAGGGTTCTTTGGGTTTATCTATTCTTGTTTCAATAATTCGTAGATATGGGAATGATTATTATCGTTCTTTTGGGATGCTTCAATGTTAAGGTTTTTATTTTCTTTAATTTTTTTGATCCCTTTGTGTTTTTTAAATTTTTGGTGATTGATTAATTCTTTCTTGTTTTTCTTGTGTTTGTCTTTTTTTTTTGTTTTTCCTTATTTTTTTTGTTGGGGTAATCTTAGTTATTTTTTAGGTTGTGATTATATTTCTTATGGTTTAATTTTTCTTAGATTTTGGATTTGTTCATTGATGTTGTTAGCTAGAGAGTCAGTTTTTCGTTCTTCTTATTTTTCTGAATTTTTTTTGTTTATGATTTTGTTTTTGATGATTATATTATTTTGTTCGTTTGGTAGTGTTGATTTGTTTTCTTTTTACTTGTTTTTTGAGGGTAGACTTGTTCCTACTTTGTTTTTAATTTTGGGTTGGGGTTATCAGCCTGAGCGTCTTCAGGCTGGTATTTATTTGATTTTATATACTTTATTTGCTTCCTTGCCTTTGTTGATTGGTGTTATTGGGATTTATAATTCTTCTGGTTTGCTGTGTTTTTTTTTTTTGTTTGATCCTTGTTTGTCGAGAGTTTTTTTTTATTTTTGCATAGTCTTTGCTTTTTTGGTTAGGATTCCTTTATTTTTAGTTCATTTGTGGTTACCTAAGGCTCATGTTGAAGCACCTATTTCTGGTTCAATGATTTTGGCTGGTGTTTTGTTGAAGTTGGGTGGTTATGGTTTAATTCGTGTTATGGTTTTTTTAGTTAATTTTTCTTTTAATTTGAATTTTTTCTGGATTTCTATTAGTTTGTTAGGTGGGTTTTTGGTTAGATTGGTTTGTTTGCGTCAGACTGATTTGAAGTCATTAGTTGCTTATTCTTCTGTTGCTCATATGGGTATTGTTGTTTGTGGTATTATGACTGTCAATTATTGGGGGTTTTGTGGTTCTTATGTTTTGATGATTGCTCATGGTTTATGTTCTTCTGGTTTGTTTTGTCTTGTTAATATTGTTTATGAGCGGACGGGTAGTCGTAGTTTATTGGTTAATAGGGGTTTAATGTGTTTGATACCCAGAATGTCTATATGGTGGTTTTTATTGAGATCTTGTAATATAGCAGCTCCTCCTTCTTTGAATTTGTTAGGTGAGGTTGTTTTATTTAGAAGTTTGATTTCTTGGTCTTGGTTGACTATATTGATGTTGGGGGGTTTGTCTTTTTTTGGTGCTGCTTATACTTTATATATATATTCTTATAGTCAGCATGGTAGTTTTTATTCGGGTATTTATTCATGTTCAATGTTTTATGTTCGTGAATTTTTATTGGTTTTTTTGCACTGGTTTCCATTAAATTTGTTTATTTTGTTTAGAGATGTCGTTTCTTTTTGGTTATAAAAATTTAAGTAGTTTAATTAAAATATTGGTTTGTGGTGTCAATGATGCATTTTTTGCCTTGGGTCGTGAATTTTATTTCAATTTGTTTTGTTAGTTTTTTTTTCCTTTTATTTTTTGGTATTTTGTCTTTTTTTGTTGGTTTTGTTTTTGTTGTTAAGGACTTAGTTTATTTTATTGAGTGGGATATTATTACCTTGAATTCTAGTTCTGTGGTTATGACTCTTCTTTTTGATTGAATATCCTTATTTTTCTTGGGTTTTGTTTTTTTTATTTCTTCTTTAGTTGTTCTTTATAGAGATGATTATATACATGGGGATTTGAATATTTATCGTTTTATTTATTTGGTTTTGTTGTTTGTTGTTTCTATGATGTTTTTGATTTTAAGACCTAATTTAATCAGAATTTTATTAGGTTGAGATGGTTTGGGGTTAGTTTCTTATTGTTTGGTTATTTATTATCAGAATTTTAAATCTTATGGTGCTGGTATGTTGACTGCTTTGTCTAATCGTGTTGGTGATGTTGCTCTTTTAATATCTATTGCTTGGATGTTTAATTTTGGTAGTTGGAATTATGTGTATTATTTGTTTTTTATAAGGGGTAGAATGGAAATGAATTTTATTTCCTTTCTTGTTGTTTTGGCTGCTATAACTAGGAGAGCTCAGATTCCTTTTTCTTCTTGATTGCCAGCTGCTATGGCAGCTCCTACTCCTGTTTCTGCTTTAGTTCATTCTTCTACTTTAGTTACTGCTGGTGTTTATTTGCTTATTCGTTTTAGATGTTCTTTTGGTGATTCTCTTAATAGATTTTTGTTGTTGGTTTCGGGTTTAACTATGTTTATATCTGGTTTGGGGGCTAATTTTGAGTTTGATTTGAGGAGGGTTATTGCTCTCTCTACTCTTAGTCAATTGGGGTTAATAGTTGGTATTGTTTCTTTTGGTTTTCCTGAATTGGCCTTTTTTCATCTGTTAACTCATGCTTTGTTTAAGGCTCTTTTGTTTATGTGTGCGGGGGTGGTTATTCATGTTATGGGTGATTCTCAAGATATTCGTTTTATGGGTGGTGTTTCTTTTTTTATGCCTTTTACTTCTTCTTGTTTGGTTGTTTCTAGTTTTGCTTTGTGTGGTATGCCGTTTTTGGCTGGTTTTTATTCTAGGGATCTTATTTTGGAGATGGTTTTATTAGGTTATTTTAATTTTTTTGGTTTGCTATTGTTTTTTTTGTCTACTGGTTTAACTGTTTGTTATTCTTTCCGTTTATTTTATTATGTTTTGTTCGGTGATTTTAATTTGTCTTCTTTTTGTTCTTTTGAGGATGCTGGTAATAATATATGTACTGGTATGTTGGGTTTACTTGTTGTTGTTATTTTTGGTGGTAGAATGTTGAGATGATTAATTTTTCCTACCCCTTTTGTTATTTGCTTGCCTTTTTATTTGAGGACTTCAGTTTTGTTAGTTAGAATTTTGGGTGGTTGGTTAGGTTATGAATTATCTAAGGTTGATTTAGGTGAGTTTCTTTTTTCTATATTTTTATATAAGTCTTCTTTTTTTTTTGGGTCTATGTGGTTTATACCTTATGTTTTTGTTTATGGTGTTTCTTTGTTTCCTTTGAATTATGGATATGTTATTATTAAGTCTTTTGATTCCGGTTGGAGAGAGTTTTTTGGTGGTCAGGGTCTTTTTTGGTTTTTTTCTTTTTTGGCTAAGGGCAATCAATGGTTGCAGTATGGTAGTCTTAGGGTTTATATATTTTTTATTGTTGTTTGGATTAATTTGTTAGTTTTTTTTATATTTATGTACTTGAATAGCTTATTTAGAGCATAACATTGAAGATGTTATTGAGATATTTTTATCTTTAAGTATTTATAAAATATTTATTTATTTTTACAGTGAAAGTGTAATGTTTTTTTTAAACTATATAAATAGAAATGTAAACGGATTTTAACCGCTATAGTGATAAGTTAGCAGCTTTCACTTAATCTATTCATTTCTTTAACTGGAATTTGGTTATTCATTTTTATTATTAACAGTAATATACCTCTATTTGGTTTCAGTTAATTTTAAGTAAGGATAAAATTTATCTAAGATCAGGTCGAAATTGATTGCGTTAATCGCTTCTTACTTTGAGATAGACTATATTAGTACTTTTTGATTGCAAACCAAATGTTATTATTAACTACAATCCCTTATTCTGCTCACTCTAAGGATCCTTGATTTCATTCGTGATATAACCCGATGATTAGGATTACAATAAATAATGTTCTGATTGTGGCTCATGATATTATGTTTGATCTTGTTATCACGATTGTTATTGGTAATAGGAGTGCAATTTCTACGTCGAATACTAGAAATATAATTGCGATTAGGAAAAATCGTAAGGAAAACGGGAGTCGTGCAGATCCCATGGGGTCAAACCCGCACTCAAATGGTGATCTTTTTTCTCGGTCTTCAATGTTTTTTTTTGATATTGCTGTCGCAATTATTATGATAATTGTTGATAGTATTATGATTGTTGTTATTATTGTTGTTACTATTTTTATTATTTATCTCATTTTTTGAACTTCTTGATTGGAAGTCAAGTATACTTTTTATATTAGATAAATTTATTTGGTTATCTTCCTCATCAGTAAATTGAGATATATAAGAATAGTCATACTACATCTACAAAATGTCAATATCATGCGGCTGCTTCAAATCCTATATGGTGGTTTGATGAGAAATGAAGTGTTAGGTGTCGTATTAAACATGTGATTAGGAAGGTTGTTCCAATGATTACATGGAGACCATGGAATCCTGTTGCTACAAAGAACGTGGCTCCATAAACCGAGTCGGCAATAGTGAATGGTGATTCTATATATTCGTATGCTTGTAGTGCTGTGAAATATAATCCTAGGATTACAGTTATAAATAGTCCTTGTAACCCCTGGTTATAATTGTTTTCTAAGATTCTATGATGTGCTCAAGTGATAGTTACCCCTGATGATAGGAGGATTGCGGTATTTAGAAGTGGAATTTGTAGGGGATTAAATACTTGAATTCCAGTTGGTGGTCACATTGATCCGAGTTCGTTTGTTGGTGATAATCTTCTGTGGAAAAATGCTCAAAAGAAGGAGACGAAGAAGAATACTTCTGATGTAATGAATAGGATTATACCTCATCGTAACCCTTTAGTTACTTTTCTTGTATGTAATCCTTGGTATGTGCCCTCTCGTGTAATATCTCGTCATCATTGGATGGTTGTTATGATTATTGTGATTATTCCAATTCTTATTAGTGTTTGTTCATATTGGTGGAATCATTTAATTGTTCCAGTTAATGTGATTATGGCTCCCATTGCTCCAATAAGAGGTCATGGTCTTTGGTTTACTATGTGGAATGTGTGATTTATGTGGTTTGTCATTTTAATTGATTTCTCTAGAATATAATGTTCTTAGTACTGCGAATACATATGATTGAATGATTGCTACTGCTGTCTCTAATGTTAGTAGAGCAATCTGTGTAATAATTAGGATGCTGATTATTGAGTATGCTATTGATGATCCATTTTCTCCTAGTAGTGTTATTAATAGGTGACCTGCAATTATATTTGCTGTTAATCGGATAGCTAATGTTCCTGGGCGAATAATGTTTCTGATTGTTTCAATGCACACTATAAATGGTATTAGGATCGGTGGTGTTCCTTGTGGTACAAGGTGGGTTAATATGTGTTTAGTGTTGTTGATTCATCCGAATATTATAAATCTTGTTCATAATGGTAAGGCTATTGTTAATGTTAATGTTAGGTGTCTGGTTCTAGTAAAGATGTATGGGAATAAGCCTAAAGTATTGTTTATTAGGATTATTGAGAATAATGACGTGAATATAAGTGTTCTTCCGTTGTTGATTTTTTTTGTTCCTAGGAGTGTTTTAAGCTCTTCGTGTATTTTTTTTATTGTTTTATTTCATGCTGCGTTGTTTCGAGATGGAATTATTCATATTATTGTGGGGATGATTAATAATCCTAATATAGTTCTTAATCAATTTATTGATGTGTTAAATATGTTTGTTGATGGGTCAAATACTGAGAATAAGTTTCTTATCATTTTCAGTTTGTTTTTTTTGTTAATTTAATTTTTTTTTGTATCTTTTTATTTGTTTGGGTAAATGAGAAGTAGTTTATTGTGTTGAATAATACGAAAATTGTTGAAAACGAGATGAATAAAATTAATCATCTAAGGGGTATTATTTGTGGGATGAGGGGGATACCATTTATTTGGTTATTTTAGTTTGACGATCTAATGTTATTTTTAACTAATCCCCCCAATAGGAGTAATTGCTAATTTACTATTATTTGGTTTAAGAGACCATTACTTGGCTTTCAGTCACCTATTGATTCGCTTAGTTTTTTAATTCATTCAATAAAATTCTCTGTTGATACTCTTTCAATTACGATGGGTATGAATCTGTGGTTTGCTCCGCAGATTTCTGAGCATTGACCATAAAGTAGTCCAGGGCGGTTGATTATAAATCTTGATTGATTTAATCGGCCTGGTGTTGCATCGGCTTTGATCCCCAATCTAGGGATTGTTCACGAGTGAAGTACATCAGCAGCTGTTACGATAATTCGGATGAATGAGTGTATTGGTAAAGTTACGTGGTTATCTGTTTCTAGTAGTCGGAATATTCTTTTATTGTCTCCCTCATATGGTGTTATATATGAGTCGAATTCAACGTTGACGAAGTCTGAGTATTCATAACTTCAGTATCATTGGTGTCCAATAGTTTTAATTGTTATAATTGGGTTGTGGATTTCGTCTATAAGGTATAATAATCGTAAAGATGGAGTGGTGATGAATAGAAGAATTACTGCTGGCACAATTGTTCATATTAGTTCTATTGTTTGACCTTCTAGTATATATCGGTCTACGAGTTCGTTAATAATTGTTGATGCTATGAAGTATAATACTATTGCTAGAATTATTGTGATGATTATTATGGTATGATCATGGAAGAAGATTAGTTGTTCTATGATTGGTGATGCTCTATCTTGTAAATTCATGCATGATCATGTTGTCATTTTCTAATAAAAGTTTTTAGTACTTTATTTGTGGAGCTTAAATCCACTGCACTTCTCTGCCATATTAGATTTTATTAATTGATAATTGTTGGTAGTTCTGAATATCTGTGTTCTGATGGGGGCAGATCTTGGATTCATTCAATTGAGTTTCTTGTATGTGTTGATCTTAACACTTGTCGTTTAGTTCTTATTCTTTCTCATAAAATGTAAATAAACATTATCACTCCAATAAATGAGATGGTTGACCCCATTGATGAGATAATATTTCATGTAGTGTATGCATCTGGATAATCTGAATATCGTCGTGGTATTCCAGCTAGTCCTAGGAAGTGTTGCGGGAAGAACGTTATATTTACTCCCAGGAATATAATTGTGAATTGAGTTTTCAATCATTTTGGATTTATTGTTAGTCCTGTAAATAATGGGTATCAGTGGATAAATCCGGCTATGATAGCGAATACGGCTCCTATTGATAGAACGTAGTGGAAGTGAGCTACTACATAATATGTGTCATGTAGTACAATATCGATTGATGAATTTGCTAGGACTACCCCCGTTAGCCCCCCTATTGTAAATAGGAAAACAAATCCTATTGATCATAAGCATGTGGGTCTATATGATAATTTTGATCCTTGGATTGTTGCTAATCATCTGAAGATTTTAATTCCAGTTGGTACTGCAATAATTATTGTAGCTGATGTAAAATATGCTCGTGTATCGACATCTATTCCTACTGTAAATATATGATGTGCTCATACTACAAATCCTAATAACCCAATTGCTAGTATGGCAAAGATTATTCCTAGGTTTCCAAAAGCTTCTTTTTTTCCTCTTTCATGGGAAATGATGTGGGAAATTATCCCAAATCCTGGGAGAATTAGAATATATACTTCTGGATGTCCGAAAAATCAAAATAAGTGTTGGTAAAGAATTGGGTCTCCACCTCCCGCTGGGTCAAAGAAGGAGGTGTTCAAATTTCGATCAGTTAATAATATTGTGATAGCCCCTGCTAGTACTGGTAGTGATAGTAATAATAAGGTGGCGGTAATAATTACTGCTCATACAAATAGGGGTATTTGTTCAGATTTCATACTTGATGGTTTTATATTAATTGCTGTTGAGATAAAGTTTACTGCTCCTAAAATTGACGATACACCTGCTAGGTGTAAGGAGAAAATTGTTAAATCTACTGATGCTCCCGCATGGGCGATTCCTCTAGCTAACGGGGGATACACTGTTCACCCTGTTCCAGCTCCTCTTTCTACTATACTTCTGGTTAGGAGGAGTGTAAGTGAGGGTGGGAGTAGTCAAAATCTTATGTTATTCATTCGTGGAAATGCTATATCAGGGGCCCCAAGTATGAGTGGTACTAATCAATTTCCAAAACCCCCAATTAGAATTGGTATAACCATGAAAAAGATTATGATAAATGCATGTGCGGTTACGATTACATTGTAAATTTGGTCGTCTCCAATTAAGGATCCTGGTTGACCAAGTTCTGCTCGGATTAATATTCTTAATGATGTTCCTAATATTCCGGATCATGCCCCGAAGATGAAGTATAATGTTCCAATATCTTTATGGTTTGTTGAGAATAACCATCGTTTAATTATTAGTGGAATGTCTGATTTTAGGTGATAGATTGTAAATCTATTTATGGGATTTTCCCTTCTACTATAGCTTTATATTCATTAGGTGATTATAGAATGCAATTCTATAGGGGTAGTTTTGCTACTAAGGCTTAAAGATTTTCTTTATTTATAGCTTTGAAGGATATTAGTTTGTTTAACTTAAAGCCTTTAATCTAAGTTCATGATTATTTCTGATATTATTAACCCCGTAATTGAGATTGATGTTAATAAAATAATGTGTTTAGGTGTTTTATTAATAGGTTGGGCAATTAATCATTTTGTTTCTAGGTGTAGTATTATTAAACTTGAGTATGTCATTCGTATGTAGTAATATAACGTTACTACTGATATTAAAACCATTATTGTGGCTGTTGTTTTTATTTCGTTGGTTATTATAGCTTGAATGACTATTCATTTTGGTATAAATCCCAAGAATGGCGGCAAACCTCCTAATGATAAAATTCTTGTGAATACAAGGAATTTTGTTAGTTTGTTCTTCTTTTCTGTTATTGCTATTTGGTTAACGAAAGATAATTTGGTGGTTTTTACAATCGACACTACTGTTAATGTTAGTATTGAGTAGATTGTGAAATATGTTACTCATATATCATTTCCTGTAATTATTGCCGATATTATTCAACCTGTGTGGTTAATTGATGAGTATGTTATGATTTTTCGTAGTGATGTTTGATTTAATCCCCCGATAGCTCCAATTATTACTGATGTTACAATGATTATTTCTAGGAATATATCATTGTTAATTTGGTATGAGATTAAGGATAGGGGTGCGGATTTTTGTAGAGTTATTAGAATTAAGCAATTATTTCAGTTTAACCCCTCCATTACTCCAGGGAATCACCAATGTATTGGGGCGACCCCCCCTTTTAGTAATAGGGGTGTGTTTATTAATATTTGTGTATATAAGTTGTCCGAGTTAATTAATATTCTTTCTTCTATTGCTCTTATTATTACTATGAATAATAGTATTGATGAAGCCCCTGCTTGTACAATAAAGTATTTTAGTGAGGCTTCTGTGGTGTAGATATTTTTTTTTTCTATCATTATTGGAATAAATGATAGTAAATTAATCTCTAACCCCATTCATGCTCCAAATCATGAATTAGAGGAAATTGAGATTAAAATACCTCTTGTTAACGTTGTTAATAAGAGGATTTTTGTTGAGTTGTTGGGCATTAGAAGAGAGAGTATTTACTCTATTTATGGGGTATGAACCCATTAGCTTTATTAGCTTACTTTTCTAATTTTTACGTTTTAGTGTATGGTGCACGGGAATTTTTGATATTTCAGGGAATGGTTTGACTCTATTTAACGTAATGGAGGTATTTTTATACATTATTTACCCTATCATAGTAATCCTTTTTCAGGCACTCCATTTTGTTTTGTTTTGTTTTGTTTTGTTTTGTTTTGTTTTGTTTTGTTTTGTGTTTTTTTTTTGTATTTTATGTTATTTTTTTTGGGGCGGTTTGGTTTTTGTTTTTGGGGTTTGTTTTGGTTTTAGTGATTTTTATTTTGTTCTCTGTTTGTTAGTTTTCTTTAAGGTGTGTTTTTTTATATAATAATAACCTATATTAATAAAATTAATTATTTGAATAGAATTGATTTAAGTTACTAAAGATAGGATTTATTTTAAATAAGTATTATTATAATAAAATTAATTATATTGAATACAAATACCTAAAAAGAAAATTTTAGATTCTATATATATAATATATTTAATAAGATAAATTGAATCTTATATTAAATATAAGTCATATTAAATAATTACTTATTTTAAATTATTTATCTTATTGATGTATTAATTCTATTAAGATAAACATTTATATAGTTTTTAGATCTCATTTTGTAAATCTAAAAAAAATGAGATCTAAAAAAGGGAGTACTCTTGCTTGTTACTTGGTTTTTGTTGTTTGTACTTTTTTTTGTCGTACCTTTCTTGTTGTTGTTGTTTATAGAGTAGTTTTATTTTCATGGTTGGTCTTTGAAAAGTTTTGATCTATTAGAGTTGGGCAAGAAAAAGATTTTTTGGTTGGTTTGTGGGTGGGGGGTACTCTTGCTTGTTACTTGGTTTTTGTTGTTTGTACTTTTTTTTGTCGTACCTTTCTTGTTGTTGTTGTTTATAGAGAGTAGTTTTATTCTTGCTTTTATGTTTGTTCTTAATTTTTTTTATATGTAAGTTTTTGCGTGATTTGTTTTTTCTTAATGTTGTTTGTTTTTTTATTCGCATTATTTATTTTTATATATTGAGGTGACTCAGATTTAGTTATATTTTTTAGAGTTGGTTAAATTTGTGCCAGCAGCCGCGGTTATACATGGAGCTCAAGCAAATATTTTTTGGTTGATAGTTTTATTTAATTTTTGGGTTTAATTTCTTTTGATTTTTGGTGAAATTTCAATTTCTTGTTTTTCCCCCTTGTTGTTTTGTAGGCTATGAAATCTTTTTTTAGACTAGGATTAGATACCCTATTATTTTTGATGTTAATTTTGTGGCCTGAGTAGTATTAGTTATGTTCTTGAAACTTAAAGAATTTGGCGGTATTTTATTCCGTTCAGAGGAATCTGCCCTATTATCGATAATCCGCGTTGGACCTTGCTTATTTTTTTTGTTTGTATACCGCCGTTATAATGAGAATCTTTTTAGGGTTATAATTTTTTCTTTCCTTTATTTTGGTTTATTTCAGGTCAAGGTGCAGCTTTTATTTAAGTTGGTGGTGGATTACATTGTTATTAATTTTGGATTGTTTGTTGAAATTTCTTTCATGAAATTGGATTTGATTGTAATTATTTGAAGATTGTTTTTGTGATTTTGGTTCTAAAGTATGTACACATCGCCCGTCGCTCTCGTTGTTTAAGAGGCGAGATAAGTCGTAACAGAGTGGTTGTACCGGAAGGTGTAGCTGGAATGATACAGATTATATACCTAGGAGGTATTTTCATTTACATTGGAGAGTTTGCTGTGCGATTCAGTGTGGTCTGATTTGATATGTAGTTTATTGTTTTTAATGGTTTTTATTTTGTTTTAATGGAAGTATTTTATTGTCATTGTATATTTTTTTGGTTTGATTTTTTTAATTATAGTTTACTTTGTACTGTATAGGTTTATTTATTTTGTTTTTTGAAAGTTTATTTTGTTTGTTGTACCTTGTGTATCAGGGCTTATTAAATTTTATTATTTATTTTCTATTTCCCGATTTCAAGTGAGTTAATTATTTATTTTAGTTGCTGTTTTATAAGCATTAATAATATTTTATTGGTGGTGATATGCTATTCGTATTTGATGGTATCTGGTTCCTTGGGAAATGAATTTAATTCATGTAATTTATTTAAAGTTTCTTTTTCTTAGGTTATTTTTATTTTTTGCAAATGTTTCGGGGGTTTAGCTTCGTTTCATATTTTTATAATTTGTTTTGTTTTGTTTATTTTGGTGGGTTTTATGTTAACTATCTTTTTAAGTATGTTCAAATTTTATTTTTAGTTATTTTTTCTTTATGTTTTGTTTAATTTTTTACTGGGGTTTATTTTTTAATTGTTTTTTATTTGTAATAATGGTAGGATTAGTATATTCTTTTTTATTTTGTGTTTTATTTTTTATTTCTTTAAAAGGAATTCGGCAATTTTTATATCCGCCTGTTTATCAAAAACAACTTCTCTTGTGTTTTTTTGAGGTATGGCCTGCCCGCTGATTTTTTTGAAGGGCCGCGGTATTTTGACCGTGCAAAGGTAGCATAATCATTAGTCTTTTAATTGTGGGCTGGAATGAATGGTTTGACGAGATATAATCTGTCTCTTTTTGATGTATTGAATTTTGGTTTTAGGTAAGAATACCTAAATTTTTTTATGGGACGAGAAGACCCTATAGAGTTTTATATTTGTGATGATTTTTTTGTTGGTTTTTTTTAATATTGTTTTGTTTATTTTGCTGGGGCGGCTAGGAGATTTGTTTAACTCTTCTTTTTTTTGTTTATTTATTTATATTTTTTTTGATCCTTTATTATTGATTTTAAGATTAAATTACCTTAGGGATAACAGCGTAATCTTTCTTGAAAGTTCTTATTGACAGGGGGGTTTGCGACCTCGATGTTGGATTAGGGTGAATTTTTGGTGTAGAAGCTTTAATTGATTAGGTCTGTTCGACCTTTAAAATCCTACATGATCTGAGTTCAGACCGGCGTGAGCCAGGTTGGTTTCTATCTATAATTTGTTTTGTGAGTTAGTACGAAAGGACCACTTTCAATAAATAATTTTATGTTGTTTGATTATTATTAATTACTATTTTGGCAGAGAAGTGCAGTGGATTTAGAATCTTCTAATATAAATTTATTTTATATGTAGTAGTGTTTAATGACTTTTTATTTTTGTTTGTTGTTTTTTTTTTATTGTCTATTTTTGTTATGGTTGGTGTAGCTTTTCTTACTTTACTTGAGCGTAGGGTTTTAGGTTATATTCATATTCGTAAGGGTCCTAATAGGGTGGGGTTTTTAGGTTTGCTTCAACCTTTTAGAGATGTGGTTAAGTTGTTTGTTAGGGAGCAGTGTTTTCCTTATGTTTCTAATTATTTGCCTTATTATTTTGCTCCTGTGTTTGGTTTGTTTCTTTCTTTAATTATTTGGTTGGTTATTCCTTATTTTGGTGGTTTTTTTTCTTTTGATTTAGGTTTATTGTTTTTTTTGTGTTGTACTAGACTTGGTGTTTATTCTCTTATGGTTGCTGGTTGGTCTTCTAATTCTAATTATTCTTTGTTGGGGTGTATGCGTGCAGTTGCTCAATCTATTTCTTATGAGGTTAGACTTGCTTTGATTTTATTGTCTTTTGTTTTTTTGGTTTGTGGTTATAATTTGGTTTCTTTTTTTTATTTTCAGTTTTATGTTTGGTTAGTTTTTTTTTCTTTGCCTTTGGTTTTAGTTTGATTTGTTTCTTGTTTGGCGGAGACTAATCGAACTCCTTTTGATTTTGCTGAGGGTGAGTCTGAGTTGGTTTCTGGTTTTAATGTTGAGTATAGATCTGGAGGGTTTGCTTTAATTTTTTTGGCTGAGTATGCTAGAATTTTGTTTATGAGTGTTTTGTTTTGTGTTATGTTTTTGGGTTGTGATTTGTATTCTTTTTTTTTCTTTTTAAGGGTTTCTTTTGTTTCTTTTTTATTTGTTTGGGTTCGTGGTACTTTGCCTCGTTTTCGTTATGATAGGTTGATGTATATATCTTGGAGGAGTTTTTTGCCTGTTTCTTTGAATTATTTAATTTTTGTTTTGGGTGTTAGGTTATTTTTTTACTCTTTGTTTTAGTGTATTAATTTGAGTATGTTTTAAGTCGGTAGGGGATTTAAACTCCTTTCTCTTACTTTCAAGGTATTTGCTTATCATAAAGCTTTCCGACTATTTTGTTGTCTTGTCTCACATTTTTGTTATTATTGGGTTCGTGATGTAGTATGAGAAGTATATTACTGTTAGTATTTGTCCTGTTATAATATATGGTTCTTCAACTGGTCGGGCTCCAATTCATGTTAATAGGATTACAGTGTTTGTTATTAGCCAGAATATAATTTGGTTGATTGGGTAGAACTGTGTTCCTCGGAATTTGGTTTTTTGTAGGGGTAGGATTAATAAGATTGCGATTGATATAAATAGAGCAATTACTCCTCCTAATTTATTAGGAATTGATCGTAAGATTGCGTATGCAAATAGGAAATATCATTCGGGTTGAATATGAATTGGTGTTACTAGTGGGTTTGCAGGGATAAAGTTGTCTGGATCTCCAAGAAGGTAAGGTTCTTTTAGTGATAATATTGATAATATTATAATTAATAAAATGAATCCTACTGTGTCTTTGATAGTGAAGTATGGGTGGAATGGGATTTTGTCGGTATTTCTATTTATTCCTGTTGGGTTGTTTGATCCTGTTTGGTGTAGGAATGTAAGTGAATAATTACTATTGCTAGAATTATAAATGGTATTAGGAAGTGTAATGTGAAGAATCGATTTAAAGTGGCGTTGTCTACGGCGAATCCCCCTCAAACTCATTGTACTAGTTCTGTTCCTACATATGGGATTGCTGATAGTAAATTAGTGATTACTGTTGCCCCTCAGAATGATATTTGCCCCCATGGTAGTACATATCCTATAAAAGCTGTTCCTATAGTAGTGAAGAAGATTACTACTCCAATATTTCATGTTTCTGTGAAGTTGTATGATCCGTAGTATATATTTCGTCCAATGTGTATGTATATGCAAATGAAGAATATTGATCCTCCGTTAGCGTGTAGTGTTCGTAGTAATCACCCATAATTTACATCTCGGCAAATGTGTACTACTCTTGAGAATGCTGATTCAGTGTTGGGGCAGTAGTGTATAGCTAGGAATAGTCCTGTGATGATTTGTATACCTAAACATAATCCTAATAAGGATCCAAAGTTTCATCATGTTCTAATATTTGATGGGGTGGGTAGATCTACTAGTGCGTTGTTTATAATTTTGATTAGTGGGTGGTTTTTTCGTATGGGTTTTATTCATTATTTTGATTTTCGTAATGGTCCTTCTGAAATATTTGTGATTTTTGCAACTACAATTAGTGTTAATAGTAGATATAGGGCTAATATAAGTGTTGTTGATCCTGTAGGTAGGTTATAGAATTTTTCTAATATTAAGTTTGTTTTTTCGTTTGCTCTTAATTTATGTTCATATGTTCATGTGTATGATTCCTCTATTCTTATTATGAATATTATTGCTGTCATGATTGCTGTTGCTGCTGATAGTTTTATTGATAAAAATATTATTTCATTTGATGCTAGTCTTGTTATGTAGATGAATAGTACTAGTATTCCTCCTAGGAATACTAGGAATAAAATATATGGGAATCAGAATTTTTGGTTTATTATTCCTCTAATTGTGCATGTTAAGATGGTTTGTATTATTGTGATTATTCCTATGGCTATAGGGTGTTTTATTTGTGTGAATATTATTCTTATTGATGTTCTTGAGATTACTATTGTTTTTATAATATCAGAGTGTAGTTTAATAAAAATGTTAGTTTTGGGAATTAATGATAGGGTTTTCTTTTCTCTGAAGTCTTAAGAGGTTTTTCTCATTTTTGATTTACAAGACCAATATTTTTATTAAATTATTAAGACTTTTTAATGTTAATATTTTTTTATTTTTCTACCTTTTTTCTTTGTGGTTTGTGGGTTTTTTGTATGGATCGTAAGCATTTGTTGATTACTTTATTGAGTTTAGAGTTTATGGTTTTGTCTTTGTTTGTTTTGATGTATTATTATTTATGTGGTTTTAATTATGAGTTTTATTTTGTTATTGTTTTTTTAGTTTTTTCTGTTTGTGAGGGTTCTTTGGGTTTATCTATTCTTGTTTCAATAATTCGTAGATATGGGAATGATTATTATCGTTCTTTTGGGATGCTTCAATGTTAAGGTTTTTATTTTCTTTAATTTTTTTGATCCCTTTGTGTTTTTTAAATTTTTGGTGATTGATTAATTCTTTCTTGTTTTTCTTGTGTTTGTCTTTTTTTTTTGTTTTTCCTTATTTTTTTTGTTGGGGTAATCTTAGTTATTTTTTAGGTTGTGATTATATTTCTTATGGTTTAATTTTTCTTAGATTTTGGATTTGTTCATTGATGTTGTTAGCTAGAGAGTCAGTTTTTCGTTCTTCTTATTTTTCTGAATTTTTTTTGTTTATGATTTTGTTTTTGATGATTATATTATTTTGTTCGTTTGGTAGTGTTGATTTGTTTTCTTTTTACTTGTTTTTTGAGGGTAGACTTGTTCCTACTTTGTTTTTAATTTTGGGTTGGGGTTATCAGCCTGAGCGTCTTCAGGCTGGTATTTATTTGATTTTATATACTTTATTTGCTTCCTTGCCTTTGTTGATTGGTGTTATTGGGATTTATAATTCTTCTGGTTTGCTGTGTTTTTTTTTTTTGTTTGATCCTTGTTTGTCGAGAGTTTTTTTTTATTTTTGCATAGTCTTTGCTTTTTTGGTTAGGATTCCTTTATTTTTAGTTCATTTGTGGTTACCTAAGGCTCATGTTGAAGCACCTATTTCTGGTTCAATGATTTTGGCTGGTGTTTTGTTGAAGTTGGGTGGTTATGGTTTAATTCGTGTTATGGTTTTTTTAGTTAATTTTTCTTTTAATTTGAATTTTTTCTGGATTTCTATTAGTTTGTTAGGTGGGTTTTTGGTTAGATTGGTTTGTTTGCGTCAGACTGATTTGAAGTCATTAGTTGCTTATTCTTCTGTTGCTCATATGGGTATTGTTGTTTGTGGTATTATGACTGTCAATTATTGGGGGTTTTGTGGTTCTTATGTTTTGATGATTGCTCATGGTTTATGTTCTTCTGGTTTGTTTTGTCTTGTTAATATTGTTTATGAGCGGACGGGTAGTCGTAGTTTATTGGTTAATAGGGGTTTAATGTGTTTGATACCCAGAATGTCTATATGGTGGTTTTTATTGAGATCTTGTAATATAGCAGCTCCTCCTTCTTTGAATTTGTTAGGTGAGGTTGTTTTATTTAGAAGTTTGATTTCTTGGTCTTGGTTGACTATATTGATGTTGGGGGGTTTGTCTTTTTTTGGTGCTGCTTATACTTTATATATATATTCTTATAGTCAGCATGGTAGTTTTTATTCGGGTATTTATTCATGTTCAATGTTTTATGTTCGTGAATTTTTATTGGTTTTTTTGCACTGGTTTCCATTAAATTTGTTTATTTTGTTTAGAGATGTCGTTTCTTTTTGGTTATAAAAATTTAAGTAGTTTAATTAAAATATTGGTTTGTGGTGTCAATGATGCATTTTTTGCCTTGGGTCGTGAATTTTATTTCAATTTGTTTTGTTAGTTTTTTTTTCCTTTTATTTTTTGGTATTTTGTCTTTTTTTGTTGGTTTTGTTTTTGTTGTTAAGGACTTAGTTTATTTTATTGAGTGGGATATTATTACCTTGAATTCTAGTTCTGTGGTTATGACTCTTCTTTTTGATTGAATATCCTTATTTTTCTTGGGTTTTGTTTTTTTTATTTCTTCTTTAGTTGTTCTTTATAGAGATGATTATATACATGGGGATTTGAATATTTATCGTTTTATTTATTTGGTTTTGTTGTTTGTTGTTTCTATGATGTTTTTGATTTTAAGACCTAATTTAATCAGAATTTTATTAGGTTGAGATGGTTTGGGGTTAGTTTCTTATTGTTTGGTTATTTATTATCAGAATTTTAAATCTTATGGTGCTGGTATGTTGACTGCTTTGTCTAATCGTGTTGGTGATGTTGCTCTTTTAATATCTATTGCTTGGATGTTTAATTTTGGTAGTTGGAATTTATGTGTATTATTTGTTTTTTATAAGGGGTAGAATGGAAATGAATTTTATTTCCTTTCTTGTTGTTTTGGCTGCTATAACTAGGAGAGCTCAGATTC